>NW_027193650.1:0-45000 GCF_032444005.1 Ranitomeya imitator | reverse complement strand
ACTATGGGAGACAAACTGAGAAAAAAAAATCCAGAAAATCACATTGTCTGTTTTTTTTATCATTTTATTTGCATATTATGGTGGAAAATAAGTATTTGGTCAGAAACAAAATTTCATCTCAATACTTTGTAATATATCCTTTGTTGGCAATGACAGAGGTCAAACGTTTTCTGTAAGTCTTCACAAGGTTGCCACACACTGTTGTTGGTATGTTGGCCCATTCCTCCATGCAGATCTCCTCTAGAGCAGTGATGTTTTTGGTTTTTCGCTTGGCAACACGGACTTTCAACTCCCTCCAAAGGTTTTCTATAGGGTTGAGATCTGGAGACTGGCTACACCACTCCAGGACCTTGAAATGCTTCTTACGAAGCCACTCCTTCGTTGCCCTGGCGGTGTGCTTTGGATCATTGTCATGTTGAAAGACCCAGCCACGTTTCATCTTCAATGCCCTTGCTGATGGAAGGAGGTTTGCACTCAAAATCTCATGATACATGGCCCCATTCATTCTTTCATGTACCCGGATCAGTCGTCCTGGCCCCTTTGCAGAGAAACAGCCCCAAAGCATGATGTTTCCACCACCATGCTTTACAGTAGGTATGGTGTTTGATGGATGCAACTCAGTATTCTTTTTCCTCCAAACACGACAAGTTGTGTTTCTACCAAACAGTTCCAGTTTGGTTTCATCAGACCATAGGACATTCTCCCAAAACTCCTCTGGATCATCCAAATGCTCTCTAGCAAACTTCAGATGGGCCCAGACATGTACTGGCTTAAGCAGTGGGACACGTCTGGCACTGCAGGATCTGAGTCCATGGTGGCGTAGTGTGTTACTTATGGTAGGCCTTGTTACATTGGTCCCAGCTCTCTGCAGTTCATTCACTAGGTCCCCCCGCTTGGTTCTGGGATTTTTGCTCACCGTTCTTGTGATCATTCTGACCCCACGGGGTGGGATTTTGCGTGGAGCCCCAGATCGAGGGAGATTATCAGTGGTCTTGTATGTCTTCCATTTTCTAATTATTGCTCCCACTGTTGATTTCTTCACTCCAAGCTGGTTGGCTATTGCAGATTCAGTCTTCCCAGCCTGGTGCAGGGCTACAATTTTGTTTCTGGTGTCCTTTGACAGCTCTTTGGTCTTCACCATAGTGGAGTTTGGAGTCAGACTGTTTGGGGGTGTGCACAGGCGTCTTTTTATACTGATAACAAGTTTAAACAGGTGCCATTACTACAGGTAATGAGTGGAGGAAAGAGGAGACTCTTAAAGAAGAAGTTACAGGTCTGTGAGAGCCAGAAATCTTGATTGTTTGTTTCTGACCAAATACTTATTTTCCACCATAATATGCAAATAAAATGATAAAAAAACAGACAATGTGATTTTCTGGATTTTTTTTTCTCAGTTTGTCTCCCATAGTTGAGGTCTACCTATGATGTAAATTACAGACGCCTCTCATCTTTTTAAGTGGTGGAACTTGCACTATTGCTGACTGACCAAATACTTTTTTGCCCCACTGTATATATATATATATATATATATATATATATGTATATAAACAAACACAATCCTCACCTCTCCTTGTTCCGCACTGATCCCGGCTCTGCTCCGGTATCAGCAGCTGCACTGCTATTTGCCCAACACACAGCGGGTACGCGATGAAGTGACGTCATCACACACCTTCAGTGTCAGAGGGGAATGATGGGAGATGGAGCGTCGTCTGATGCTCTCTCCTCCATTATTGCTTTCATCTGTGATGCCGATACAGTTGAATGTGGTGCACACTGGGGAGGAGTGCTGGCATTAGGCCCCCCTGACTTACAGGCCCCATAGTGGCCGCTTGGGCTGGGGCCCCTGGGTGAGCGGGGGCCCTGGTCTGCCAGCCATGATAGGGGGCAGTGTTAGACTCAGCCTGTGGCTAACACTGCCCGCTATTAAAGTGAAATTAATATTCACCGCTCTCCACGCCCATGGGGGTGTGGTGTTGAGAGAAGATTCATTTCTTTTTAGCAGCGGGGACAGGCTTTAGCTGCAGCAGCCTGTCACCCACTGCTGCTTCGCTGGCATCAGGCGGGTCCCCCTGACTCACGGGCCCCATAGCAGCTGCATGGTCTGCCACTTTTAGCAATACGCCACTGGCTAGGGCCCCTGGAGCAGCAGGAGCCCTAGGCAGCTGCCTGCCCTGTATGCCAGCAGGTGTCAATGCCTGGGCCCCCTGGAGAATCCTCCAGTTCTCTGGAGGGCCAGTTGGACCCTTCCGGTAAGGAGCCATCAATTGGTGCATCAGTAAATGTTGGTTTCATCCATCCTGATTGATGGATTTGGGGATTTAGTGAAATCTTCCACATATTAATTATCTCTATTATATCTATTAGGAAACACCAGAAGGCGACGACGAATATGGGGAGAATGTGACCCCGGAAATCCCTGACTCTAATAGGAGTCAGCTGGAGCCGAGCAGCGATCTGATTGCAGGTGAGCCGATCACATGACCGTCTTCAAGGAATCTCCAGATATTACACAGCAGGGAATAATGGTGGATTTACTCTCTACTCCGTGAAATGGGACCTGTCAGCACATAATACATATAGGAGTGGTGGGATGATGGCAGAGGACGTTCCCCCCATTATACCCAGATATTACACAGCAAGGAATAATGGTGGATTTACTCTCTACTCCGTGAAATGGGACCTGTCAGCACATGATACATATAGGAGTGGTGGGATGACGGCGTAGGACGTTCCCCCCATTATACCCAGATATTACACAGCTGGGAATAATGGTGGATTTACTCTCTACTCCATGTAATGGGGACCTGTCAGCACATGATACATATAGGAGTGGTGGGATGACGGCGTAGGACGTTCCCCCCATTATATCCAGATATTACACAGCAGGGAATAATGGTGGATTTACTCTCTACTCCATGTAATGGGGACCTGTCAGCACATGATACATATAGGAGTGGTGGGATGACGGCGGAGGACGTTCCCCCCATTATACCCAGATATTACACAGCAGGGAATAATGGTGGATTTACTCTCTACTCCATGTAATGGGGACCTGTCAGCACATGATACATATAGGAGTGGAGGGATGACGGCAGAGGACGTTCCCCCCATTATATCCAGATATTACACAGCAGGGGATAATGGTGGATTTACTCTCTACTCCATGGAATGGGGACCTGTCAGCACATGATACATATAGGAGTGGTGGGATGACGGCGTAGGACGTTCCCCCCATTATATCCAGATATTACACAGCAGGGAATAATGGCGGATTTACTCTCTACTCCATGAAATGTGACCTGTCAGCACATGATACATATAGGAGTGGTGGGATGACGGCGGAGGACGTTCCCCATTATATCCAGATATTACACAGCAGGGAATAATGGCGGATTTACTCTCTACTCCATGTAATGGGGACCTGTCAGCACATGATACATATAGGAGTGGTGGGATGATGGCAGAGGACGTTCCCCCCATTATATCCAGATATTACACAGCAGGGAATAATGGCGGATTTACTCTCTACTCCATGTAATGGGGTCCTGTCAGCACATGATACATATAGGAGTGGTGGGATGACGGCGGAGGACGTTCCCCATTATATCCAGATATTACACAGCAGGGAATAATGGTGGATTTACTCTCTACTCCATGTAATGGGGACCTGTCAGCACATGATACATATAGGAGTGGTGGGATGACGGCGGAGGACGTTCCCCCCATTATACCCAGATATTACACAGCAGGGAATAATGGTGGATTTACTCTCTACTCCATGTAATGGGACCTGTCAGCACATGATACATATAGGAGTGGAGGGATGACGGCGTAGGACGTTCCCCCCATTATATCCAGATATTACACAGCAGGGGATAATGGTGGATTTACTCTCTACTCCATGGAATGGGGACCTGTCAGCACATGATACATATAGGAGTGGTGGGATGACGGCGTAGGACGTTCCCCCCATTATATCCAGATATTACACAGCAGGGAATAATGGCGGATTTACTCTCTACTCCATGAAATGTGACCTGTCAGCACATGATACATATAGGAGTGGTGGGATGACGGCGGAGGACGTTCCCCATTATATCCAGATATTACACAGCAGGGAATAATGGCGGATTTACTCTCTACTCCATGTAATGGGGACCTGTCAGCACATGATACATATAGGAGTGGTGGGATGATGGCAGAGGACGTTCCCCCCATTATATCCAGATATTACACAGCAGGGAATAATGGCGGATTTACTCTCTACTCCATGTAATGGGGACCTGTCAGCACATGATACATATAGGAGTGGTGGGATGACGGCGGAGGACGTTCCCCCCATTATATCCAGATATTACACAGCAGGGAATAATGGCGGATTTACTCTCTACTCCATGAAATGTGACCTGTCAGCACATGATACATATAGGAGTGGTGGGATGACGGCGGAGGACGTTCCCCATTATATCCAGATATTACACAGCAGGGAATAATGGCAGATTTACTCTCTACTCCATGTAATGGGGACCTGTCAGCACATGATACATATAGGAGTGGTGGGATGACGGCGGAGGACGTTCCCCCCATTATATCCAGATATTACACAGCAGGGAATAATGGCAGATTTACTCTCTACTCCATGTAATGGGGACCTGTCAGCACATGATACATATAGGAGTGGTGGGATGACGGCGGAGGACGTTCCCCCCATTATATCCAGATATTACACAGCAGGGAATAATGGCGGATTTACTCTCTACTCCATGTAATGGGGACCTGTCAGCACATGATACATATAGGAGTGGTGGGATGACGGCGGAGGACGTTCCCCCCATTATATCCAGATATTACACAGCAGGGAATAATGGCGGATTTACTCTCTACTCCATGTAATGAGGACCTGTCAGCACATGATACATATAGGAGTGGTGGGATGACGGTGGAGGACGTTCCCCCCATTATATCCAGATATTACACAGCAGGGAATAATGGCGGATTTACTCCCTACTCCATGTATTGGGACCTGTCAGCACATGATACATATAGGAGTGGTGGGATGACGGCGTGGGACGTTCCCCCCATTATATCCAGATATTAAACAGCAGGGAATAATGGCGGATTTACTCTCTACTCCATGTAATGGGGACCTGTCAGCACATGATACATATAGGAGTGGTGGGATGACGACGGAGGACGTTCCCCCCATTATATCCAGATATTACACAGCAGGGAATAATGGCGGATTTACTCTCTACTCCATGTAATGGGGACCTGTCAGCACATGATACATATAGGAGTGGTGGGATGACGGCGGAGGACGTTCCCCCCATTATATCCAGATATTACACAGCAGGGAATAATGGCGGATTTACTCTCTACTCCATGTAATGGGGACCTGTCAGCACATGATACATATAGGAGTGGTGGGATGACGGTGGAGGACGTTCCCCCCATTATATCCAGATATTACACAGCAGGGAATAATGGCGGATTTACTCCCTACTCCATGTATTGGGACCTGTCAGCACATGATACATATAGGAGTGGTGGGATGACGGCGTGGGACGTTCCCCCCATTATATCCAGATATTAAACAGCAGGGAATAATGGTGGATTTACTCTCTACTCCATGTAATGGGGACCTGTCAGCACATGATACATATAGGAGTGGTGGGATGACGGCGGAGGACGTTCCCCTCATTATATCCAGATATTACACAGCAGGGAATAATGGTGGATTTACTCTCTACTCCATGTAATGGGGACCTGTCAGCACATTATACATATAGGAGTGGTGGGATGACGGCGGAGGACGTTCCCCCCATTATATCCAGATATTACACAGCAGGGAATAATGGTGGATTTACTCTCTACTCCATGTAATGGGGACCTGTCAGCACATGATACATATAGGAGTGGTGGGATGACGGCGGAGGACGTTCCCCTCATTATATCCAGACATTACACAGCAGGGAATAATGGCGGATTTACTCTCTACTCCATGTAATGGGGACCTGTCAACACATGATACATATAGGAGTGGTGGGATGACGGCGGAGGACTTTCCCCCCATTATATCCAGATATTACACAGCAGGGAATAATGGCGGATTTACTCTCCACTCCATGTAATGGGGACCTGTCAGCACATGATACATATAGGAGTGGTGGGATGACGGCAGAGGACGTTCCCCCCATTATATCCAGATATTACACAGCAGGGAATAATGGCGGATTTACTCTCTACTCCATGTAATGGGACCTGTCACCACATGATACACATAGGAGTGGTGGGATGATGGCGGAGGACGTTCCCCCCATTATATCCAGATATTACACAGCAGGGAATAATGGCGGATTTACTCTCTACTCCATGTAATGGGGACCTGTCAGCACATGATACATATAGGAGTGGTGGGATGACGGCGGAGGACGTTCCCCCCATTATATCCAGATATTACACAGCAGGGAATAATGGCGGATTTACTCTCTACTCCATGTAATGGGGACCTGTCAGCACATGATACATATAGGAGTGGTGGGATGATGGCAGAGGACGTTCCCCCCATTATATCCAGATATTACACAGCAGGGAATAATGGCGGATTTACTCTCTACTCCATGTAATGGGGTCCTGTCAGCACATGATACATATAGGAGTGGTGGGATGACGGCGGAGGACGTTCCCCATTATATCCAGATATTACACAGCAGGGAATAATGGTGGATTTACTCTCTACTCCATGTAATGGGGACCTGTCAGCACATGATACATATAGGAGTGGTGGGATGACGGCGGAGGACGTTCCCCCCATTATACCCAGATATTACACAGCAGGGAATAATGGTGGATTTACTCTCTACTCCATGTAATGGGACCTGTCAGCACATGATACATATAGGAGTGGAGGGATGACGGCGTAGGACGTTCCCCCCATTATATCCAGATATTACACAGCAGGGGATAATGGTGGATTTACTCTCTACTCCATGGAATGGGGACCTGTCAGCACATGATACATATAGGAGTGGTGGGATGACGGCGTAGGACGTTCCCCCCATTATATCCAGATATTACACAGCAGGGAATAATGGCGGATTTACTCTCTACTCCATGAAATGTGACCTGTCAGCACATGATACATATAGGAGTGGTGGGATGACGGCGGAGGACGTTCCCCATTATATCCAGATATTACACAGCAGGGAATAATGGCGGATTTACTCTCTACTCCATGTAATGGGGACCTGTCAGCACATGATACATATAGGAGTGGTGGGATGATGGCAGAGGACGTTCCCCCCATTATATCCAGATATTACACAGCAGGGAATAATGGCGGATTTACTCTCTACTCCATGTAATGGGGACCTGTCAGCACATGATACATATAGGAGTGGTGGGATGACGGCGGAGGACGTTCCCCCCATTATATCCAGATATTACACAGCAGGGAATAATGGCGGATTTACTCTCTACTCCATGAAATGTGACCTGTCAGCACATGATACATATAGGAGTGGTGGGATGACGGCGGAGGACGTTCCCCATTATATCCAGATATTACACAGCAGGGAATAATGGCAGATTTACTCTCTACTCCATGTAATGGGGACCTGTCAGCACATGATACATATAGGAGTGGTGGGATGACGGCGGAGGACGTTCCCCCCATTATATCCAGATATTACACAGCAGGGAATAATGGCAGATTTACTCTCTACTCCATGTAATGGGGACCTGTCAGCACATGATACATATAGGAGTGGTGGGATGACGGCGGAGGACGTTCCCCCCATTATATCCAGATATTACACAGCAGGGAATAATGGCGGATTTACTCTCTACTCCATGTAATGAGGACCTGTCAGCACATGATACATATAGGAGTGGTGGGATGACGGTGGAGGACGTTCCCCCCATTATATCCAGATATTACACAGCAGGGAATAATGGCGGATTTACTCCCTACTCCATGTATTGGGACCTGTCAGCACATGATACATATAGGAGTGGTGGGATGACGGCGTGGGACGTTCCCCCCATTATATCCAGATATTAAACAGCAGGGAATAATGGCGGATTTACTCTCTACTCCATGTAATGGGGACCTGTCAGCACATGATACATATAGGAGTGGTGGGATGACGGCGGAGGACGTTCCCCCCATTATATCCAGATATTACACAGCAGGGAATAATGGCGGATTTACTCTCTACTCCATGTAATGGGGACCTGTCAGCACATGATACATATAGGAGTGGTGGGATGACGGCGGAGGACGTTCCCCCCATTATATCCAGATATTACACAGCAGGGAATAATGGCGGATTTACTCTCTACTCCATGTAATGGGGACCTGTCAGCACATGATACATATAGGAGTGGTGGGATGACGGTGGAGGACGTTCCCCCCATTATATCCAGATATTACACAGCAGGGAATAATGGCGGATTTACTCCCTACTCCATGTATTGGGACCTGTCAGCACATGATACATATAGGAGTGGTGGGATGACGGCGTGGGACGTTCCCCCCATTATATCCAGATATTAAACAGCAGGGAATAATGGTGGATTTACTCTCTACTCCATGTAATGGGGACCTGTCAGCACATGATACATATAGGAGTGGTGGGATGACGGCGGAGGACGTTCCCCTCATTATATCCAGATATTACACAGCAGGGAATAATGGTGGATTTACTCTCTACTCCATGTAATGGGGACCTGTCAGCACATTATACATATAGGAGTGGTGGGATGACGGCGGAGGACGTTCCCCCCATTATATCCAGATATTACACAGCAGGGAATAATGGTGGATTTACTCTCTACTCCATGTAATGGGGACCTGTCAGCACATGATACATATAGGAGTGGTGGGATGACGGCGGAGGACGTTCCCCTCATTATATCCAGACATTACACAGCAGGGAATAATGGCGGATTTACTCTCTACTCCATGTAATGGGGACCTGTCAACACATGATACATATAGGAGTGGTGGGATGACGGCGGAGGACTTTCCCCCCATTATATCCAGATATTACACAGCAGGGAATAATGGCGGATTTACTCTCCACTCCATGTAATGGGGACCTGTCAGCACATGATACATATAGGAGTGGTGGGATGACGGCAGAGGACGTTCCCCCCATTATATCCAGATATTACACAGCAGGGAATAATGGCGGATTTACTCTCTACTCCATGTAATGGGACCTGTCACCACATGATACACATAGGAGTGGTGGGATGATGGCGGAGGACGTTCCCCCCATTATATCCAGATATTACACAGCAGGGAATAATGGCGGATTTACTCTCTACTCCATGTAATGGGGACCTGTCAGCACATGATACATATAGGAGTGGTGGGATGACGGCGGAGGACGTTCCCCCCATTATATCCAGATATTACACAGCAGGGAATAATGGCGGATTTACTCTCTACTCCATGGAATGGGACCTGTCAGCACATGATACATATAGGAGTGGTGGGATAACGGCGGAGGACGTTCCCCCCATTATATCCAGATATTACACAGCAGGGAATAATGGCGGATTTACTCTCTACTCCATGGAATGGGACCTGTCAGCACATGATACATATAGGAGTGGTGGGATGACGGCGGAGGACGTTCCCCCCATTATATCCAGATATTACACAGCAGGGAATAATGGCAGATTTACTCTCTACTCCATGGAATGGGACCTGTCAGCACATGATACATATAGGAGTGGTGGGATGACGGCGGAGGACGTTGCCCCCATTATATCTAGATATTACACAGCAGGGAATAATGGCGGATTTACTTTCTACTCCATGTAATGGGGACCTGTCAGCACATGATACATATAGGAGTGGTGGGATGACGGCGGAGGACGTTCCCCCCATTATATCTAGATATTACACAGCATGGAATAATGGTGGATTTACTCTCTGCTCCATGTAATGGGGACCTGTCAGCACATGATACATATAGGAGTGGTGGGATGACGGCGGAGGACGTTCCCCCCATTATATCCAGATATTACACAGCTGGGAATAATGGCGGATTTACTCTCTACTCCATGTAATGGGGACCTGTCAGCACATGATACATATAGGAGTGGTGGGATGACGGTGGAGGACGTTCCCCCCATTATATCCAGATATTACACAGCAGGGAATAATGGTGGATTTACTCTCTACTCCATGTAATGTGACCTGTCAGCACATGATACATATAGGAGTGGTGGGATGACGGCGGAGGACGTTCCCCCCATTATATCCAGATATTACACAGCAGGGAATAATGGCGGATTTACTCTCTACTCCATGTAATGGGACCTGTCAGCACATGATACATATAGGAGTGGTGGGATGACGGCGGAGGACGTTGCCCCCATTATATCTAGATATTACACAGCAGGGAATAATGGCGGATTTACTCTCTACTCCATGTAATGGGGACCTGTCAGCACATGATACATATAGGAGTGGTGGGATGACGGCGGAGGACGTTCCCCCCATTATATCTAGATATTACACAGCATGGAATAATGGTGGATTTGCTCTCTGCTCCATGTAATGGGGACCTGTCAGCACATGATACATATAGGAGTGGTGGGATGACGGCGGAGGACGTTCCCCCCATTATATCCAGATATTACACAGCTGGGAATAATGGCGGATTTACTCTCTACTCCATGTAATGGGGACCTGTTAGCACATGATACATATAGGAGTGGTGGGATGACGGTGGAGGACGTTCCCCCCATTATATCCAGATATTACACAGCAGGGAATAATGGCGGATTTACTCTCTACTCCATGTAATGGGACCTGTCAGCACATGATACATATAGGAGTGGTGGGATGACGGCGGAGGACGTTCCCCCCATTATATCCAGATATTACACAGCAGGGAATAATGGCGGATTTACTCTCTACTCCATGTAATGGGACCTGTCAGCACATGATACATATACGAATGGTGGGATGATGGCGGAGGACGTTCCCCCCATTATATCCAGATATTACACAGCAGGGAATAATGGCGGATTTACTCTCTACTCCATGTAATGGGGACCTGTCAGCACATGATACATATAGGAGTGGTGGGATGACGGCGGAGGACGTTCCCCCCATTATATCCAGATATTACACAGCAGGGAATAATGGCGGATTTACTCTCTACTCCATGTAATGGGACCTGTCAGCACATGATACATATAGGAGTGGTGGGATGACGGCGGAGGACGTTGCCCCCATTATATCTAGATATTACACAGCTGGGAATAATGGCGGATTTACTCTCTACTCCATGTAATGGGGACCTGTCAGCACATGATACATATAGGAGTGGTGGGATGACGGCGGAGGACGTTCCCCCCATTATATCTAGATATTACACAGCATGGAATAATGGTGGATTTGCTCTCTGCTCCATGTAATGGGGACCTGTCAGCACATGATACATATAGGAGTGGTGGGATGACGGCGGAGGACGTTCCCCCCATTATATCCAGATATTACACAGCTGGGAATAATGGCGGATTTACTCTCTACTCCATGTAATGGGGACCTGTCAGCACATGATACATATAGGAGTGGTGGGATGACGGTGGAGGACGTTCCCCCCCATTATATCCAGATATTACACAGCAGGGAATAATGGCGGATTTACTCTCTACTCCATGTAATGGGGACCTGTCAGCACATGATACATATAGGAGTGGTGGGATGACGGCGGAGGACGTTCCCCCCATTATATCCAGATATTACACAGCTGGGAATAATGGCGGATTTACTCTCTACTCCATGTAATGGGGACCTGTCAGCACATGATACATATAGGAGTGGTGGGATCACGGTGGAGGACGTTCCCCCCCATTATATCCAGATATTACACAGCAGGGAATAATGGCGGATTTACTCTCTACTCCATGTAATGGGACCTGTCAGCACATGATACATATAGGAGTGGTGGGATGACGGCGGAGGACGTTGCCCCCATTATATCTAGATATTACACAGCAGGGAATAATGGCGGATTTACTCTCTACTCCATGTAATGGGGACCTGTCAGCACATGATACATATAGGAGTGGTGGGATGACGGCGGAGGACGTTCCCCCCCATTATATCCAGATATTACACAGCTGGGAATAATGGCGGATTTACTCTCTACTCCATGTAATGGGACCTGTCAGCACATGATACATATAGGAGTGGTGGGATGACAGCGGAGGACGTTCCCCCCATTATATCCAGATATTACACAGCAGGGAATAATGGCGGATTTACTCTCTACTCCATGTAATGGGGACCTGTCAGCACATAATACATATAGGAGTGGTGGGATGACGGCGGAGGACGTTCCCCCCATTATATTCAGATATTATACAGCAGGGAATAATGGCGGATTTACTCTCTACTCCATGTAATGGGACCTGTCAGCACATGATACATATAGGAGTGGTGGGATGACGGCGGAGGACGTTCCCCCCATTATATCCAGATATTACACAGCAGGGAATAATGGCGGATTTACTCTCTACTCCATGTAATGGGGACCTGTCAGCACATAATACATATAGGAGTGGTGGGATGACGGCGGAGGACGTTCCCCCCATTATATTCAGATATTATACAGCAGGGAATAATGGCGGATTTACTCTCTACTCCATGTAATGGGGACCTGTCAGCACATGATACATATAGGAGTGGTGGGATGACGGCGGAGGACGTTCCCCCCATTATATCCAGATATTACACAGCAGGGAATAATGGCGGATTTACTCTCTACTCCATGTAATGGGGACCTGTCAGCACATGATACATATAGGAGTGGTGGGATGACGGCGGAGGACGTTCCCCCCATTATATCCAGATATTACACATCAGGGAATAATGGCGGATTTACTCTCTACTCCATGTAATGGGGACCTGTCAGCACATAATACATATAGGAGTGGTGGGATGACGGCGGAGGACGTTCCCCCCATTATATTCAGATATTATACAGCAGGGAATAATGGCGGATTTACTCTCTACTCCATGTAATGGGACCTGTCAGCACATGATACATATAGGAGTGGTGGGATGACGGCGGAGGACGTTCCCCCCATTATATCCAGATATTACACAGCAGGGAATAATGGTGGATTTACTCTCTACTCCATGTAATGGGACCTGTCAGCACATGATACATATAGGAGTGGTGGGATGACGGCGGAGGACGTTCCCCCCATTATATCCAGATATTACACAGCTGGGAATAATGGCGGATTTACTCTCTACTCCATGTAATGGGACCTGTCAGCACATGATACATATAGGAGTGGTGGGATGACGGCGGAGGACGTTCCCCCCATTATATCCAGATATTACACAGCTGGGAATAATGGCGGATTTACTCTCTACTCCATGTAATGGGACCTGTCAGCACATGATACATATAGGAGTGGTGGGATGACGGCGGAGGACGTTCCCCCCATTATATCCAGATATTACACAGCAGGGAATAATGGTGGATTTACTCTCTACTCCATGTAATGGGGACCTGTCAGCACATGATACATATAGGAGTGGTGGGATGACGGCGGAGGACGTTCACCCCATTATATCCAGATATTACACAGCAGGGAATAATGGCGGATTTACTCTCTACTCCATGTAATGGGGACCTGTCAGCACATTATACATATAGGAGTGGTGGGATGACGGCGGAGGACGTTCCCCCCATTATATCCAGATATTACACAGCAGGGAATAATGGCGGATTTACTCTCTACTCCATGTAATGGGGACCTGTCAGCACATGATACATATAGGAGTGGAGGGATGATGGCAGAGGACGTTCCCCCCCATTATATCCAGATATTACACAGCAGGGAATAATGGTGGATTTACTCTCTACTCCGTGAAATGGGACCTGTCAGCACATAATACATATAGGAGTGGTGGGATGATGGCAGAGGACGTTCCCCCCATTATATCCAGATATTACACAGCAGGGAATAATGGCGAATTTACTCTCTACTCCATGTAATGGGGACCTGTCAGCACATGATACATATAGGAGTGGAGGGATGACGGCGGAGGACGTTCCCCCCCATTATATCCAGATATTACACAGCAGGGAATAATGGCGGATTTACTCTCTACTCCATGTAATGGGGACCTGTCAGCACATGATACATATAGGAGTGGTGGGATGACGGTGGAGGACGTTCCCCCCATTATATCCAGATATTACACAGCTGGGAATAATGGTGGATTTACTCTTTACTCCATGTAATGGGGACCTGTCAGCACATGATACATATAGGAGTGGTGGGATGACGGCGGAGGACGTTCCCCCCCATTATATCCAGATATTACACAGCAGGGAATAATGGTGGATTTACTCTTTACTCCATGTAATGGGGACCTGTCAGCACATGATACATATAGGAGTGGTGGGATGACGGCGGAGGACGTTCCCCCCATTATATCCAGATATTACACAGCAGGGAATAATGGTGGATTTACTCTTTACTCCATGTAATGGGGACCTGTCAGCACATGATACATATAGGAGTGGTGGGATGACGGCGGAGGACGTTCCCCCCCATTATATCCAGATATTACACAGCAGGGAATAATGGTGGATTTACTCTTTACTCCATGTAATGGGGACCTGTCAGCACATGATACATATAGGAGTGGTGGGATGACGGCGGAGGACGTTCCCCCCATTATATCCAGATATTACACAGCTGGGAATAATGGCGGATTTACTCTCTACTCCATGTAATGGGACCTGTCAGCACATGATACATATAGGAGTGGTGGGATGACGGCGGAGGACGTTCCCCCCATTATATCCAGATATTACACAGCAGGGAATAATGGCGGATTTACTCTCTACTCCATGTAATGGGGACCTGTCAGCACATGATACATATAGGAGTGGTGGGATGACGGCGGAGGACGTTCCCCCCATTATATCCAGATATTACACAGCAGGGAATAATGGCGGATTTACTCTCTACTCCATGTAATGGGACCTGTCAGCACATGATACATATAGGAGTGGTAGGATGATGGCGGAGGACGTTCCCCCCATTATATCCAGATATTACAAAGCAGGGAATAATGGTGGATTTACTCTCTACTCCATGTAATGGGGACCTGTCAGCACATGATACATATAGGAGTGGTGGGATGACGGCGGAGGACGTTCCCCCCATTATATCCAGATATTACACAGCATGGAATAATGGTGGATTTACTCTCTACTCCATGTAATGGGGACCTGTCAGCACATGATACATATAGGAGTGGTGGGATGACGGCGGAGGACGTTCCCCCCATTATATCCAGATATTACACAGCAGGGAATAATGGCGGATTTACTCTCTACTCCATGTAATGGGACCTGTCAGCACATGATACATATAGGAGTGGTAGGATGATGGCGGAGGACGTTCCCCCCATTATATCCAGATATTACAAAGCAGGGAATAATGGTGGATTTACTCTCTACTCCATGTAATGGGGACCTGTCAGCACATGATACATATAGGAGTGGTGGGATGATGGCGGAGGACGTTCCCCTTTAATAAAAAGTTTTTTTTTGCTGAAATCCAATGTGCCAGTCAGGAGAAATGTAACATAGAAGCCATATGCAAATCAGGATGGAAGTGCACTGGGGGCGGGGATGAAGGTGTCCGAGTGCAGTGACACGCCTCCAGTGCACTTCCAGGATAATTTGCATATGGCTGCTATGCTTCAGCTCTCTTCCCATCACTCACATGTGCAGTGAGGGTGGGGGCTCCTCATTCATGTGGTGATTGGGGGTCCGCCACCACTTACATTACCTTTATCTGTGGGTGCGCTGTACGTTCTCATATGTAGAGTCCCCATATAACGAGTATTAATCCCATTTACAGACGTCTTGTCATTTCTCCCTTATATTACAGTATTATGTATGTAGGACTGATATTGACTAATACATTTTATTTTCTCATCACTTTATCATTATTTTAGTACCATCAGCGCTGGCGAATCACGCCAGTGGAATCTGTAAGATCCTGGAGATCCAAGAATCCGCCGGTGTAAGTATCATAGAGATATGGGGGGTGTCTGTGTATCACCAGATCATGGGGTGTGAGTGACCCGTCCAGTATTATCCCCATATAACCATGGGACGGCTCTGTTCTAAGTGTAGAGGACACTGTGGTCTTAGAAAATGGCATTTATATTAAATGGAATCTGTCACCAGGTTTATGCTGTAGCATAATGTAGGGACAGAGACCCTGATTGCAGCGATATATCACTTATTTTACTGGGGTCAGCAGATGTGATAATATCCCTGTCTTCTCTGCTGCAGATCTAGCAGAGCTCTGAATGCTGAACCTTGTAGAACACCGGCCACACCACTGATTGGCAGCTTTTCTGTATACACTGTGCATAGGCAGAAATCTGCTATACCGTGGTGGTGGGTTTACAGAGTACTAGGACAACATGGCATGAGGCACATAGTCCTAGTGATAATCTCCGGCTGATAAAACACTGATTTTATTAAAGCAACAGCAGAAAGTCTAGTAAGTAACACATCGCTGGAATCAGGGTCTCTGCACCTATATCATAACTGCTCCCAGATTACATAGCACAGACCTGCTGACAGATTCTCTGCAAGTTCTACCCTGTGTGATCTCGCGTTTTATCCAGCACTTTACAATTATATCGATATATAGAGGATCCGCTTTATATTTCATCCGTGTCTGCAGAGCGTCGGCTCGTATCGTCCTCTACATCGGATCAGTGTAAATTAGCTGGGACATAATAAAGGAGGAAAAGTTATTACATCCTGAGATGTTTTCCAGCATCTACTGTATCTTACCAAGACAACAACGAAAAAAGGGCGAGTGATAGTCCTGAAGACAATTGTAACAATTTTTATTGAAAATACATATAAAATAACAAGTATATAATAAAAAAATCTTACATGTAAGGACAAGATTGAATGAGAAGCCAAATGAGAACAGAAAAAAACGACCCTCCATAATGCTGGTGAAGTGGATATGGGGAGTGAATCCTGGAGCTAGTGTGAGGAGATTAGTAGAAAGAAATGCCCCCATAAAGTGCTGGTGCTAGTGCAGATCTAAGGACAAGCACCATAAAGTGCTGGTGCTAGTGCAGATCTGAGGACATGCACCATAAAGTGCTGGTGCTAGTGCAAATCTTAGGACATGCACCATAAAGTGCTGGTGCTAGTGCAGATCTTAGGACATGCACCATAAAGTGCTGGTGCTAGTGCAGATCTGAGGACAAGCACCATAAAGTGCTGGTGCTAGTGCAGATCTTAGGACATGCACCATAAAGTGCTGGTGCTAGTGCAAATCTTAGGACATGGTTTTCTGGGGAGGATGGAATACAAATGATATAATTTTCGGGTTATGAAGGTGAAACCTTATCCCATACTAGTAGTGGAACACTAAACCACCCCAGCAAAATCAAGTCCACAGCTCCCGAGGAAGCCCATTCAAAACGCGCGTTGGGGCTGGCTGAGCGCCCATCCTAGTGGGATACTATGGGGAACATCCTGGACTGATGGGGTAGACGTCATTGTTTGATATGTACTTGATTTATACTCACACTAGCTCCAGGATTCACTCCACATATCCACTTCACTAGCATTATGGAGGGTCGCTATTTCTGTTCTCATTTGGCTTCTCATTCCATCTTGTCCTTACATGTAAGATTTTTTATTATATACTTGTTGTTTTATATGTATTTTCAATAGACATTGTTACAATTGTCTTCAGGACTATCACTCGCCCTTTTTTCGTTGTTGTTTTGGTTAGTATTTGTGGAGTGTCCTTGAAATATTGGGCGCATTATACTCACTGGGTCATGGCGCTGATTTCATTATCTATACTATTATGGTTTCTGCTTTAGTATTATTGTATTCAGCTTCTATATCTTAGTATTATTTCTTATTCTTTTCTAGGACTTGATTAAATCATTGATCCCGGCAGGAGAGCCGCGTATAAGCGACTATGAAACTATCAAACTGATCAGCAGCGGTGCTTTTGGGTGAGATTTCTATTAACATAATCCCCATTTCTCAGGGTTCCCTATGACAATGCTTCGGCCTCTGTGCTCTGCCATTCAGTGTTATCATAGGGAGAAGATCTGAGTCCACATCACTGTCCACATCTCAATGTCACTATTCAGCTCCATTATATACAGCAGAGCGAACTGATCTGTAACACATCTGTCTGTAAGGAAAGGGATGATATCATAGAATACATGACACCCACCGGTCCTAGACCTCCTCTGTTCTTATGCTTCCTCCTGATCTTTCGGGGCCCCATTATGAAGCTGGTAATAGTGATTGGCTGCACACGGTCACGTGAGGGGTGACGCGATACTGACGCCGATGACATCTCCACCCTCCACCATGACCATGTCAGTCCAATCACTGGCCTCAGCAGCAGAAGGGAGAACAACCAAAGACAGAGGATGGCGGACTGCAGTGATGGACCGGGGAAGGACCAAGACAAGTGGGTGTAATGTGTTTAATTACTTTTTATCGTCTTCTTGTCCCTCCATTATTTATTCTGCCTTGGGCTGTGGAGAAAGACTAAAAACCATCTTCTTACAACAATTGGAGCAATTTACATTTTGACTAATTATTATTGTTACTGACTTGTATCTACTGGTCGGTTATAGCGAATCTGCCCAAGATGAATGTCAGCAGATTCTCTCATCTATAATGTGACCTGGTGAGGGCAGACGGGGCGCGGTGCGACCTCCCATCATCTATGTAGTGTTATTTCATGGATTTCTAGATGTGGATTTCTAGTGATGGCCGGACTGCTGCCATTAATCATTAGTACAAATGATCACGTAATGACTTCAATATCCAGACTGTTAAGGGTTCATTATAAACCATGGATTCTCCTTCTCTCCAGGGCCGTCTGCTTAGTGCGCCATAAGGAATCACAAAACATCTTTGCTATGAAGAAAATGGCCAAGAGGAACCTGACTACTTCTAATAAAATGGAAAGGACATATATCGAGAGGGACATCCTAACATTCGCAGATTGTCCCTTTGTGGTCTCCATGCTCTGCTCCTTCCCTACTAGATATCACCTGTGTATGGTCATGGAGTATGTGGGAGGTAGGACACGAACATTGTGTAGTATTCAACTCATGTCTGCTGACATCTTATCACCTCTCATATCATTAAGACTTGTCCCCGTGGATGTTACATTCCCACAGAGCATTTACTATAGGTTGTCTATTAAAGTCATTGATGTGTGTGATCTCCCCGTATGTCCGCACTGAGAACGTCAGTATCTCCAGGTGTAGACCAGATACGAGATCACTTTATGTCATGAGCTACTTGGACGACAATTTCATCATGACCTCAGACTAATATTATGTACATTATATCTTTATATATTATCCCCTGCCCCAATGTTTCCACTCACTTCTCTTCATACATCATGGTGCTCCGCTGTATAAACCCCTCACCGGTCATATTTCCTTTCTTCTGTAGGTGGAGACTGTGCGACCCTTCTAAGCACCAGGGGTCCTTTCTCTGTCCCGATGGCCCGCTTGTACTTTGCAGAAGCAGTCCTTGGTGTGGAATACCTGCATAGTCACGGTGTGGTGCACAGAGACCTGAGGCCACAGAAGTAAGTGAATACCTGTAGTATAACAAAGGGGGGAAGTTATCCTTTATTATCTCACGGTCTATGAAGCTAAAATCATCTTCTCTTTCACAGCCTCCTGATAACATCTACTGGACATATTAAAATTACCGACTTTGGATGTTCAAAACTTGGTGTCATGATACCAAACACCAACACCTACAAGCAATCAGCAGAGAACATCTCCAGAGAGTTCCAGGACCATGAGGTCAGCATTACCTACAGGAACTTAGCTTGTTCTGTACAAATCTCATAACTCTATTTTGTCTTCCCTACGTTCTTCATTTTTAGAGAGCTTTTCCACTGATATTTTTTCTTCTGTAATTCTGATTTTATGTCAAGAGCTTATCATAATAATAGTTTCATCGATTCTCATTGCTTTTTTCTGTTGGTTTCCAGGAGTGTGGCAGCCCTTATTACACAGCCCCTGAGGTCATCCTGAAGAACGCCTATGGAAGACCTGTTGACTGGTGGGATATGGGCATCATATTAAATGAATTTTTCATGGGAATTGCACCATTTGATGGGGCTTCCCTATCTGAGTTTTATGAAAATGTTGTCACTGGTAAGTAAAATAATCTGATCATTGCTTTTACTGGTTATCTTGGTTTAGTTACTTCCTTTGCTTTATCTTACAGTCCTGTAAATAGGTTTTATGTTCTTTAATTTTCTATATAACAGGAAATATCATTTGGGATCATCATTACAGTCCTCCACCCGATGCTAAGGACCTCATCACTCAGCTGCTGAAAACAAATCCTGTGGATAGACTTGGGACAGGTAACAGATACAATAATATCAATATTCCCTTGTTACACCGAGGACACATCACTAATGTCCATGAGGAACATTAATTCTCTATCAGCTTCTCCATTTATAGTTCTCTTTGCTAAAATTTTCATTCTATTTCCTACATGTTTGCGCAGTTGTGTAATTAGTTCAAATTAAGATACGTTGTTCAGATATGAAGTTGTCTCTGACAATGTCCGCATCACTTTTGTTTTCCTTTATCCAGGAGGAGCTTTTGAGATCAAGGGTCATCCATTTCTTAATGACTTAGACTTTGACACCCTTCTAAGTCAAAATCCGGTGTACGTTCCTCACCTTGCATCAGATGTGGACACCAGCCTATTTATCAGTAAGTAGGAGACGTCATCTAAACTAAGTATCTGTTTGCCTCGTCTTCCTTATTTTGTGACAATTGGTTCCCATTAATAAATGGTGACTGTGTTATACTGACAACCTCTAATAACACTTCATTACCTATGTCTTGCAGACCATTCTAATATGGAAAAACATCTGGTCTCAGAGGGTGAGAAGGGCATAAGTGAGGACAATGAGAGCCTTGTTTTCAAAAATTTTACATCATCTTCTGAAAGGCTTTCTAAAGTAAGTATGTGTTAATACATCCGAAATATATATAAAAGACCTATGAAGGTAGACATACAATTATTTAATATCTTCTTGCTTCCGCATGTAGCTCTGTACCACCGTTACCAGGATGAAGATTAATGAGAATCCTAAGTCTTCTCCAGATCATACCCAAGAATCCAGCACAAATATTTCAGAAATGTGAGTAGATTATGGGGTCATTATTGGGAGGTCTAGGCTGATTTATGTGCACAACACCAAATATAGGACATAATTACCATAGTATCAAATGCAGAATCCACCATCCCAAGGTTAGAGGAAACCGCTCGTGATAACAGCCCATATCTGCGTACCTGTGACCGGTCATGCATTTTTCATGCTGCCTACACTGTAGGAGAGATGTATTATTACATGCCAGACATTCTTAGTTCCGCTCCAATCTATAGAAGGTAGCGTTGAGCAGAAGACCTTCCCCACTATGGCAGTCATATGTCTTATTAGGCCCATTAGTCCATGTTCTTCTTGTGAGACAACCCCTTTTATACTGTTTTCTTGCAATTTACATGTTTTTATTCTTCGAAACAGGCAGAAAGAATCTGATGATGACGCTATTATCATCTTGTCATCCTCGTCCCCACTATCAGGTATGTCCATGTCTACAGCACCAACAATGGGAATGTTGACTTCAAGGCTCAAATATATCCACATGGTTTTTCTGTAATAGGTCTCCTATGTTATCCATGTTTCATGGATCCCAATTATGTTGCCCATGGGCCCATACTGTACCTCTAGTTCCCTAATTTTGTAGTTTCTTTCATGGATTCTGTGAGATACGTTGTAGCGTCCAGTAACCTCCATCATCATAAGGTGACATAATCTCTTATAGTAGAATATCATCAGTGATGCACCACATGGTGGCACACAGGGCCCTTACTGCTCTAGATCAGTGACACATCTAATGCCCCTCAGATGGGATTATGTACATTATATAGGACTTATTCTGCCCTATTATGATATAACTAGATGGTAGCCCGATTCTAACGCATCGAGTATTCTAGAATATGTATGTAGTTTATTTATGAAGATTTTAGAATAATACATTGAATACACAGTCTTCGGCCGGCCGCGACCAATTAGCGAAGCGTGGTTCTATTCCCGCGCCAATTCGTGGCCGGACTCCGCCTATCTGATTGTTCGCTGCCGGCCACATAGTATGTAGCACAGCCACGTAGTATATAACAGCCCACGTAGTAAATAGCACAGCCACGTAGTATATTGCACAGCCACATAGTATATTGCACAGCCACGTAGTATATTGCACAGCCACGCAGTATATAGCACAGCCACGTAGTATATCGCACAGCCCACGGAGTATATAGCACAGCCCACGGAATATATAGCACAGCCACGTAGTATATAACACAGCCCACGGAGTGTATAACAGCCCACATAGCATATAACACAGCCACATAGTTTATAATAGCCCATGTAGCATATAACATAGCCCACGTAGTGTATAACAGTCCACGTAGTGTATAACACAGGCCACGTAGTGTATAACACAGGCCACGTAGTGTATAACACAGGCCACATAGTGTATAACACAGCCCACGTAGTGTATAGCACAGCCATGTAGTGTATTGCACAGCCACATAGTACATTGCACAGCCCACGCAGTATATTGCACAGCCCACGTAGTATATTGCACAGCCCAGTTAGTATATTGCACAGCCCACGTAGTATATAGCACAGCCCACGCAGTATATTGCACAGCCCACGCAGTATATTGCACAGCCCATGCAGTATATTGCACAGCCCACGCAGTATATTGCACAGCCCACATAGTATATTGCACAGCCCACGTAGTATATTGCACAGCCCATGCAGTGTATTACACAGCCCACACAGTATATTGCACAGCCCAGGTAGTATATTGCACAGCCCACGCAGTATATTGCACAGCCCACGCAGTATATTGCACAGCCCATATGGTATATTGCATAGCCCACGTAGTATATTGCACAGCCCATGCAGTGTATTGCACAGCCCACGCAGTATATAGCACAGCCCACGTAGTATATTACACAGCCCACGCAGTATATTGCACAGCCCACGCAGTATATTGCACAGCCCACGCAGTATATTGCACAGCCCACACAGTATATTGCACAGCCCATATAGTATATTGCACAGCCCACGTAGTATATTGCACAGCCCACACAGTATATAGCACAGCCCACGTAGTATATTGCACAGCCCACGTAGTCTATTGCACAGCCCACGTACTATATTGCACAGCCCACGTAGTATATAGCAATGTGGGCATCATATCCCTGTTAAAAAAAAGAATTAAAGTAAAAAATAGTTATATACTCACCTTCCGTTGGCCCACGGATCCAGGCGAAGCGCTTACCGATGCTCCTCGCACACTCCGGTCTCAAGAGTGCATTGCGGTCTCGCAAGATGATGACGTAGCGGTCTCGCGAGATTGCAATGCATTGAGCGGTCAACGGAGCGTCGCAAGGAGAGGGAAAGGCCTATTCTGGATCCGAGGGGCCGACGGACGGTGAGCATATAACTATTTTTTATTTTTTTTATTATTTTTAACATTAGATCTTTTTACTATTGATGCTGCATAGGCATCATCAATAGTAAAAAGTTGGTCACGCAGGGTTAATAGCTGCGTTAACGGAGTGCATTACACCGCGGCATAACGCGGTTCGTTAACGCTGCCATTAACCCTGTGTGAGCGCTGACTGGGGGGGGAGTATGGACTGCGGGCACTGACTGCGGGGAGTAAGGAACGGCCATTTTGCCGCCGGACTTTGCCCGCCGCTGATTGGTCGTGGCTGTTTTGCCGCGACCAATCAGCGACTTGGCATTTCCGTTACAGACAGACAGAAAGACGGAAGTGACCCTTAGACAATTATACAGTAGATACCAGATTATCAGGACTATAGGAGACAGGACTAGAACAATCCTACTATATACAGGAGACAAAGCAGATCCCATTAGGATACGTCATTACTGAGGTTTTTATTTTACTTTCTGATTAGAATTTCCAGCTCAGGAGGAAAGAAAATCTCCAATAAATCTGAGTAAAGACGAAGAAACATCAGAAAATGGAAAAAAGGGGAAAAAGAGACGAGGTAAGTGTGAGAATCAGCTCCATGTTGTGTGATGTCAGTGAGAATAATTCATGTGGAGCAGATGTCATCTGTCAGTGATGGGATTATCACATGTATGATGGCTGACAATGATCCCTGACCTCACATGTATGATGGCTGACAATGATCCCTGACCTCACATGTATGATGGCTGACAATGATCCCTGACCTCACATGTATGATGGCTGACAATGATCCCTGACCTCACATGTATGATGGCTGACAATGATCCCTGACCTCACATGTATGATGGCTGACAATGATCCCTGACCTCACATGTATGATGGCTGACAATGATCCCTGACCTCACATGTATGATGGCTGACAATGATCCCTGACCTCACATGTATGATGGCTGACAATGATCCCTGACCTCACATGTATGATGGCTGACAATGATCCCTGACCTCACATGTATGATGGCTGACAATGATCCCTGACCTCACATGTATGATGGCTGACAATGATCCCTGACCTCACATGTATGATGGCTGACAATGATCCCTGACCTCACATGTATGATGGCTCACAATGATCCCTGACCTCACATGTATGATGGCTGACAATGATCCCTGACCTCACATGTATGATGGCTGACAATGATCCCTGACCTCACATGTATGATGGCTGACAATGATCCCTGACCTCACATGTATGATGGCTGACAATGATCCCTGACCTCTGTGTGATAATATTCCTCTGCCGTGCAGCCACAGTGACCGCACAGTAGTATGGTGCCATATGGAGTCCCATCACTTACATTATATTTACTTCTGTTCTCACAGGTTCCGTCTTCCGCCGGATCTTATCATCCCACCGGCGCGGATTATCCAGGGCTGCTCGAGCATTTGCTTGTTGCGCCTGTTGCCCTAAAACCATCTGAAAGACAAGAAGTCCAGCAGATCCACCATCACTGCTTTTACTGATCACCTGGCATCTGACCCCGGCTGACTCCCTGACTATGATTGTGTCTACTGATTCTGTCCTTTATCCTTCTATCCTATTATTAATTACAAAAAAAAAATTGTCCTTCTATCCTATTATTAATTACCTGTATAGAAGGACCTTCACATTCTTCTACTGATCACCTGGCATCTGACCCCGGCTGACTCCCTGACTATGATTGTGTCTACTGGTTCTGTTCCTAGTTTTACCCCTCCCTTATCCTTCCATCCTATTATTAGTTATATGGGCAGCACGGTGGCTCAGTGGTTAGCACAGCAGCCTTGCAGCGCTGGGTTCAAATCCCACCTTGGACAACATCTGCAAAGAGTCTGTATGTTCTCTCCGTGTTTGCGTGGGTTTCCTCCGGGTTCTCCGGTTTCCTCCCACATTCCAAAGACATACTGATAGGGAATTTAGCACTATCTAAAAATAAAGATTATTATTAATTACAATACAAAATAAAAATACTTCTAGGTTTACTTAAATTTTTTTCACATTTATCAAACGTAACTATGTATTCTGTTAACTGATAAAATTCAGTCTTTATACAGATAGTGGCCGGTGGCCGGACCTTATTCTACAAACACTTATTACCTTTTGTGTCCAACACTCAGTGTCTGACATTGAACCTGGAACCTCTGAATGGTGAAACACCATGGAATAGCGACATCATTGTATTATTAGTATATAAAATACATCACAGTTTTACTTTTGTGTTTTACGATATTGATCAGTTAAATGTTTTTAGTTCGTGTTTCCTCATTTTTCTCAATGACTCTCCCTAGACTGTGGTCATGTTTCAGGGGGCAGTAATAAGGCTATGGATGTGCCCGATATTCAGGGATCGTTTACTGTGAGGCTTTAGTCTATGGCCTTATACCCTGACATAGTCGTCCTAACTAGATCGTTAGACTGGCTCCATCATCGCCCTCTAAACTGTGGATAGAATTGGTATTAAAAAAAAAAACAACAACTTTGCTCACACACCGCCTGCTGAGATTTTCTGACAGCACTACCAAAACATACAATGAATAAATAACAGGACCAAGCAAAATGGATAACAACATATTGCACTACATCTCTTTTCATTATTAACACTTTTTTATGACATTTATTACCTTATAACCAGAACATAGATTAATAACAGCATAGGGAGGGAGAGTGGACAACTCTAATGTACAGTTGTGGCCAAAAGTACTGACACCCCTGCAATTCTGTCAGATAATACTCAGTTTCTCCCTTAAAATGATTGCAATCACAAATTCTTGGGTATTATTATCTTCATTTAATTTGTCTTCAATGAAAAAACACAAAAAGAATTGTCCTAAAGCCAAATTGGATATAATTCCACACCAAACATAAAAAAGGGGGTGGACAAAAGTATTGGCACTGTTCGAAAAATCATGTGATGCTTCTCTAATTTGTGTAATTAACAGCACCTGTCACTTACCTGTGGCACCTAACAGGTGTTGGCAATAACTGAATCACACTTGCAGCCAGTTGACATGGATTAAAGTTGACTCAACCTCTGTCCTGTGTCCTTGTGTGTACCACATTGAGCATGGAGAAAAGAATGAAGACCAAAGAACTGTCTGAGGACTTGAGAAACCAAATTGTGAGGAAGCATGAGCAATCTCAAGGCTACAGGTCCATCTCCAAAGACCTGAATGTTCCTGTGTCTACCGTGAGCAGTGTCATCAAGAAGTGTAAAGCCCATGTCACTGTGGCTAACCTCCCTAGATGTGGACGGAAAAGGAAAATTGACAAGAGATTTCAACGCAAGATTGTGCGGATGTTGGATAAAGATCCTCAACTAACATCTAAACAAGTTCAAGCTGCCCTGCAGTCTGAGGGTACAACAGTGTCAACCCGTACTATCCGTCGGCGTCTGAATGAAAAGGGACTGTATGGTAGGAGACCCAGGAAGACCCCACTTCTTACCCCGAGACATAAAAAAGCCAGGCTGGAGTTTGCCAAAACTTACCTGAAAAAGCCTAAAACCTTTTGGAAGAATGTTCTCTGGTCAGATGAGACAAAAGTAGAGCTTTTTGGGCAAAGGCATCAATGTCACGATTCACACCGTGACCGTCACCCCTACGTCACGGATCGGGGTGACTTTAGGCCAACAGACGGCTATCACATGTGAAGGGGGGCTTATCTTAGTTATCCCTCCACTTCTACAATGTGATGTTGCAACTCCATGGGTCAGAGACAGGGAACAACGCTGATTCAAACTCTGAGCCATGTATGTCTGGTGAGCCTCATGTTCTAACACAGCCAGAACTGAATGGCTTGTTCCGAGACTTACGTTTCTCAAAACCAAATGCAGAGTTCGTGGATTCAAGACTTCAAGGATGGCATTTTCTGCCTCTAGCTACAATTAAGAGCTGGCTCAGGGATAGGAAACAAAGGGTGGTTATTAATGGAGCATACTCGGACTGGGTAGCGGTTAGCAGTGGGGTACCACAGGGGTCAGTATTGGGCCCTCTTCTTTTTAACATATTTATTAATGATCTTGTAGGGGGCATACAGAGTGGAATTTCAATATTTGCAGATGACACTAAACTCTGCAGGATAATCAATACTGAGGAGGAAAATTTTATATTACAGGATGATTTTTTTAAACTTGAAACTTGGGCTGATAAATGGCAAATGAGCTTTAATGGGGATAAATGTAAGGTAATGCACTTGGGTAGAAGTAATAAGATGAATAACTATGTGCTTAATTCTAAAACTCTGGGCAAAACCATCAATGAAAAAGACCTGGGAGTATGGGTGGATGACAAACTCATGTTCAGTGGCCAGTGTCAGGCAGCTGCTACAAAGGCAAATAAAATAATGGGATGCATTAAAAGAGGCATAGATGCTCATGAGGAGAACATAATTTTACCTCTATACAAGTCACTAGTTCGACCACACTTAGAATACTGTGCACAGTTCTGGTCTCCGGTGTATAAGAAAGACATAGCTGAACTGGAGCGGGTGCAGAGAAGAGCGACCAAGGTTATTAGAGGACTGGGGGGTCTGCAATACCAAGATAGATTATTACACTTGGGGCTAATTAGTTTGGAAAAACGAAGACTAAGGGGAGATCTTATTTTAATGTATAAATATATGAGGGGACAGTACAAAGACCTTTCTGATGATCTTTTTAATCATAGACCTGAAACAGGGACAAGGGGGCATCCTCTACATCTGGAGGAAAAAAGGTTTAAGCATAATAACAAACGCGGATTCTTTACTGTAAGAGCAGTGAGACTATGGAACTCTCTGCCGTATGATGTTGTAATGAGTGATTGATTACTTAAATTTAAGAGGGGACTGGATGCCTTTCTGGAAAAGTATAATGTTACAGGGTATATACACTAGATTCCTTGATAGGGGGTTGATCCAGGGAACTAGTCTGATTGCCGTATGTGGAGTCGGGAAAGAATTTTTTTCCCCAAGGTGCAACTCTTTGTCACATGGTTTTTTTTTGCCTTCCTCTGGATCAACATGTTAGGGCATGTTAGGTTAGGCTATGGGTTGAACTAGATGGACTTATAGTCTTCCTTCAACCTTAATAACTATGTAACTATATAAGCATTTTGTCTGTTTGTATATGTAGCCCAGAACAACTTTTCTGTCTGTGGGAAATCTTGTGTCATCCACGTGAATAACTTCTTCGATCTGTATGAAGTTTACGATCTCTACGACTAGTACAGCCCCATAAAGTTCAAGTCCGGGTATGAGCTCATGTTAGGGAGCCAATTTAGTCTTTCCAAGTAGAAATCCGACATGGGCTTCATTGTTAGTCTATATCCTTCAAATAGACAACAGCTTCAATAGTTTCGGTAGAGGCATCAGAGAATATATGGATCTCTTTCCTTTGACTTGTAGATTCCCTCCAGGACCTCTATTTTAGCTGTTTTCAGGCAGTGGTTCTTCCCAGTCCTTAATAGACTGAGAGGTGCCTTAGCAGAAGCTTGCCTTGTATAGTCAGAGGTGCAACAAACCCAAGTGGATCATACAGACAGTTCACCACTGACAGGACCCCACACATAAGGTACCGTCACACTGACCAACTTCACAACGATATCACTAGCGATCCGTGACGTTGCAGCGTCCTGGAAAGCGATATCGTGTTTGACACACAGCAGCGATCTGGATCCAGGGACAAGGGGGCATCCTCTACGTCTGGAGGAAAGAAGGTTTAGGCATAATAACAGACGCGGGTTCTTTACTGTAAGAGCAGTGAGACTATGGAACTCTCTGCCAAATGATGTTGTAATGAGTGATTCATTTCTTAAATTTAAGAGGGGACTGGATATGGAGCGCCCCCAGACGCAGGGCCGTGGGTTACTCGGTACCAGTCCTCTCTGTCTCAGTTCTGAGGTGGTCACGGTGGCTGGACCCGGTCCGTGACCCTGCTAAAGGGCGCCCAATGAAAGGGTGATGGAGGTTGTTAGGAGTTTGTGACGCCACCTGTGGTATTCGGTCAGGCCGACCGATGCTGCTTGGGGTCCGCTGGGGTGATGTGATGGCAGCTAGATGTTATACCTTCCCACAGGTGAAGTATATCCCCAGGGCTTCCCGATAGTGTAGGTGACGATGGTGTGAGGTGCAGTCAATAATGAGGACACAGGGTTGCAGTCTCTTTACCTTTTACTGAAGGCTTCGGGATCCTCAATCCAGAGCACTGTCAACTGGGCTGTCTGAGACCGGCCGGTCCGAAGGCACATCCAGAGTTCCCTTTGCAGGAGGAAATCGTTGCCTACCACTAGCGCCTGTGTGTTGTAGTTCTTCCCTGCTGAGCATTCGGGATAGTCCTCACAACTTCTGTTCTTGTTCTTTCTAGTTCTTTCTCTCCGTCCCCCAAGTGTGTTATGGCTAGGACGCACCCGTTTGACGGGAAGGCTCGGAGCTATTCTGGGACCCTAGAGACGCCCCTCTCCACACTTGACCCCTATGTCTGCTTAGGTGATGTATGGTAGACAGCCAACCTATAATTAACTGCCCTGCGGTATTTGAAGTAAGGCATAAAGTCAGTTACTTACTCGGTGTTCCGGTCACCGGCTTCGCGCCTCAGTAGGATGTTGCCGTTCTCGGGGCACGACTTTTACTGGTTCTCATTTGTGCTTGATCTCGTTTCTCACTGTCCACAATATCCTTCGCTTCGTGTCCTTTCTTTAGATGCCGCCGCAAGGTAGTGCAGGCGCGGCTCTGTAACGATCTGTCCTTGTCGCTAAGTCACTGCCAGGTTCCCACGCCTGACAGGGACCCCTCTGAATCTTCCCCGCAACACCCCCTGCCACGGAATGTTGCCTGGACAAAACCCAGTCAGCTTCTGTCTAACTTCCTATCCAACCCCTAGTTTTACCAGTGTGAGGAGTGGCCTAATAAATAAAACCTTTTTCTCCCCCTAGTGGCCGGAGTAACGTAGTAACATAGTTAGTAAGGCCGAAAAAAGACATTTGTCCATCCAGTTCAGCCTATATTCCATCATAATAAATCCCCAGATTTACGTCCTTCTACAGAACCTAATAATTGTATGATACAATATTGTTCTGCTCCAGGAAGACATCCAGGCCTCTCTTGAACCCCTCGACTGAGTTCGCCATCACCACCTCCTCAGGCAGCAATTCCAGATTCTCACTGCCCTAACAGTAAAGAATCCTCTTCTATGTTGGTGGAAAAACCTTTTCTCCTCCAGACGCAAAGAATGCCCCCTTGTGCCCGTCACCTTCCTTGGTATAAACAAATCCTCAGCGAGATATTTGTATTGTCCCCTTATATACTTATACATGGTTATTAGATCGCCCCTCAGTCGTCTTTTTTCTAGACTAAATAATCCTAATTTCGCTAATCTATCTAGGTATTGTAGTTCTCCCATCCCCTTTATTAATTTTGTTGCCCTCCTTTGTACTCTCTCTAGTTCCATTATATCCTTCCTGAGCACTGGTGCCCAAAACTGGACACAGTACTCCATGTGCGGTCTAACTAGGGATTTGTACAGAGGCAGTATAATGCTCGCATCATGTGTATCCAGACCTCTTTTAATGCACCCCATGATCCTGTTTGCCTTGGCAGCTGCTGCCTGGCACTGGCTGCTCCAGGTAAGTTTATCATTAACTAGGATCCCCAAGTCCTTCTCCCTGTCAGATTTACCCAGTGGTTTCCCGTTCAGTGTTTAATGGTGATATTGATTCCTTCTTCCCATGTGTATAACCTTACATTTATCATTGTTAAACCTCATCTGCCACCTTTCAGCCCAAAGTGTGAAGTGTAATGTGTGCTGGTGATACCTGGTCAGGTGAACTCCTTTAGTGTCATCGGATGTACCATCCCTCCCCTTAGTGGCAGAGCGACACCACTGCAACGACCAGGTCTCTGGGGCGCTGCACTCCCCCCGGTTAAATCCAGTACTCCTGGACTGGGAAGAAGAACAACAATACATGTTAGCAAAAGACATGCAAAATTTTGAAATGCAAGGAACAAATAAATATAACAATGCTTCCCTTTATGGGAGGTGAGGATACTTGAACGTTGCAAACAAAAACAAGGTTAAATATTTTAAATAACACTCTGACGATAAATAACTTCTGGTATCCTGCCGGGTATTCTACTAAGTGCAAATTCTGAACAATAATTTAACTTCTCCTTTAAGGGCGTATAGACTGAACCCACTAAAGGCCTACTATAAAATACTATAATGCAAACTTAACTTTTTCTTTATTTTTCTGACTACACAAATGCAGGACCGCCTAGCTCCTTGTCTGGGCCTACTGCCATTGTTTTTCTATCTATGGTTCTTAGGAGGACTCTCTAACCCCTATGGGTTTACTGTGTCAAAATTCGGCTTCCAACTTTTCCTGTCCTCAATCTCTAGTAACATTATTAACATTTCCTAAGTCTCAACATTATTACAATTTAACTTTTTAAAAGGCAACATTATACTTGAGTGCAACATGTGAACATTCCCTTTAAGAGGGAACCAAGTCTCTTTGAGGTAGTACAGATTCTCTCTCTCTGCAAGTCCATTAGAAAGCAAGAACTTCTGCGCTGTATTCAAAAACAGTCTCTTCACAAAGTCTTCTTTCTGTGTAAAACCAGTAGAGGGCACCTTTAAGAAGGTGTGAACTATTTACAAAGCAGTTTGTGAATCATTCACCGTCCATGATTGGGCAGTCTGTTAAACAGTGATGAACTTGTGCAAAATAAAACAATAGGGATCCCGGGTAAACAAGGGGATCCCTGAGAGGTTTAACCCTAGACGGGTACTAGCAGCAAATCAGCAGGAAGACAAACGATTAACTATTTACAGTTTCAGGTCTCTGAGGTTTATTTTGACTCTGGCAGTTGCAGCTCCACCAGCAGCAGTGGGCGGGGCCATCCGCCCGGATACCTGCGGCTACCAGGTGTGGCTCCAGGGGCCCCTTCGGTCCAGGCCGGAGTCTGGGTGGCTACAGTTCTGGAGCCCAAGTCGCCCGGGGTACTAGCCATCACTGAGGCCAACCCTTCGGCCACCACGCTGGTAGCAATGGTGCAGGTTGTGGTCTTGACAATGGTGCACGTCGGAGTAACCACCGTAGTCTCAGTAGTAATGGTAGACCGGTCACAAGGGGGCGCCTTTGCTACGGGGAATGGCTGTGCTGAAGCCTTGGCCTGGTGCGCTACCGGATCTTTCCTCTTGTGCACATCCAACGCGAACCAACCCTTTTCCCCAAAATGTCTGGTATATGTGACAATGTCCCTCGGGTAGAGGTCCCGATCCGGATGTCACTCCAGGAGGTGCGACTCCACATCCCTGCGGTTAACGAACACCTCTGCATATAGCCCCGGTTCTTTAATGAAGCCCCAGCCTCCACGAAGTCGAAAGGCTACCACTTGGCCCTCCTTCCGCGGGCCAGGGTTCGTGCTGCGGTCCTTGCGGGCCTTGGCCTTGACCACCCGATCTTTCCGGTCATAGGCCTGACGCTGGGCCTGATATTCGGCTTCCTTCTCTGTTATGAACAGGTAATTCAGAACCACAATGGACATTGAAGTTCAGAGCACACAAAGTGACCTGACAATTACCAAAAAACATAGGACGAGCTCTGAGGCGTGGGAACTCTGCTGACTGCAATCCCTAATCCTATCCAACCACACTAGAGGTAGCCGTGGAGCGCTCCTGACCAGACCTATGCGCCTCGAGCACAGCCTGAGAAACTAGCTAGCCCTGAAGATAGAAAAATAAGCCTATCTTGCCTCAGAGAGATACCCCAAAGGAAAAGGCAGCCCCCCACATATAATGACTGTGAGTTGAGATGAAAATACAAACGCAGAGATGAAATAGATTTAGCAAAGTGAGGCCCGACTTACTGAACAGACCGAGGATAGGAAAGATTGCTTTGCGGTCAACACAAAACCCTACAAACAACCACGCAGAGGGGCAAAAAGACCCTCTGCACCGACTAACGGTATGGAGGTGCTCCCTCTGCGTCCCAGAGCTTCCAGCAAGCAAGAAAAACCAATAATGCAAGCTGGACAGAAAAAATAGCAAACAAAAATAACACAAGCAAAACTTAGCTTATACAGAGCAGACAGGCCACAGGAACGATCCAGGAGGAAGCAAGGACCAATACTAGAACATTGACTGGAGGCCAGGAGCAAAGCACTAGGTGGAGTTAAATAGAGCAGCACCTAACGACTTCACCACACACCTGAGGAAGGAAACTCAGAAGCCGCAGTACCACTGACATCCACCAACGGAAGCTCATAGACAGAATCAGCCGAAGTACCATTTGTGACCACAGGAGGGAGCTCTGCCACAGAATTCACAACAGTACACCCCCCTTGAGGAGGGGTCACCGAACCCTCACCAGAGCCCCCAGGCCGACCAGGATGAGCCATATGAAAGGCACGAACAAGATCGGCAGCATGGACATCAGAGGCAAAGACCCAGGAATTATCTTCCTGACCATAACCCTTCCACTTAACCAGATACTGGAGTTTTCGTCTCGAAACACGAGAATCCAAAATCTTCTCCACAATATACTCCAACTCCCCCTCCACCAAAACCGGGGCAGGAGGATCAACAGATGGAACCATAGGTGCCACGTATCTCCGCAACAATGACCTATGGAATACGTTATGGATGGAAAAAGAATCTGGAAGGGTCAAACGAAAAGACACAGGATTAAGAACCTCAGAAATCCTATACGGACCAATGAAACGAGGCTTAAACTTAGGAGAGGAAACCTTCATAGGAATATGACGAGATGACAACCAAACCAAATCCCCAACACGAAGTCGGGGACCCACACAGCGTCTGCGATTAGCAAAACGTTGAGCCTTCTCCTGGGACAAGGTCAAATTGTCCACTACATGAGTCCAAATATGCTGTAACCTGTCCACCACAGTATCCACACCAGGACAGTCCGAAGACTCAACCTGCCCTGAAGAGAAACGAGGATGGAACCCAGAATTGCAGAAAAACGGCGAAACCAAGGTAGCCGAGCTTGCCCGATTATTAAGGGCGAACTCAGCCAAAGGCAAGAAGGACACCCAATCATCCTGATCAGCAGAAACAAAGCATCTCAGATATGTTTCCAAGGTCTGATTGATTGGTTCGTTTGGTCTGGCCATTTGTCTGCGGATGGAAAGCCGAGGAAAAAGACAAATCAATGCCCATCCTAGCACAAAAGGCTCGCCAAAACCTCGAAAAAAACTGGGAACCTCTGTCAGAAACGATGTTCTCTGGAATGCCATGTAAACGAACCACATGCTGGAAGAACAATGGCACCAAATCAGAGGAGGAAGGTAATTTAGACAAGGATACCAAATGGATCATCTTAGAGAAGCGATCACAAACCACCCAAATGACCAACATTTTTTGAGAGACGGGGAGATCCGAAATAAAATCCATAGAGATATGTGTCCAAGGCCTCTTCGGGACCGGCAAGGGCAAAAGCAACCCACTGGCACGAGAACAGCAGGGCTTAGCCCGAGCACAAATCCCACAGGACTGCACAAAAGAACGCACATCCCGCGACAGAGACGGCCACCAAAAGGATCTAGCCACTAAATCTCTGGTACCAAAGATTCCAGGATGACCAGCCAACACCGAACAATGAACCTCAGAGATAACTTTATTCGTCCACCTATCAGGGACAAACAGTTTCTCTGCTGGGCAACGATCAGGTTTATTAGCCTGAAATTTTTGCAGCACCCGCCGCAAATCAGGGGAGATGGCAGACAAAATTACTCCCTCTTTGAGAATACCCGCCGGCTCAGACAAACCCGGAGAGTCGGGCACAAAACTCCTAGACAGGGCATCCGCCTTCACATTTTTAGAGCCCGGAAGGTACGAAACCACAAAGTCAAAACGGGAGAAAAACAGTGACCAACGAGCCTGTCTAGGATTCAACCGTTTGGCAGACTCGAGATAAGTCAAGTTCTTGTGATCAGTCAAGACCACCATGCGATGCTTAGCTCCTTCAAGCCAATGACGCCACTCCTCGAATGCCCACTTCATGGCCAGCAACTCTCGATTGCCAACATCATAATTTCGCTCAGCAGGCGAAAACTTCCTGGAAAAGAAGGCGCATGGCTTCATCACCGAGCAATCAGAACCTCTTTGCGACAAAGCAGCCCCCGCTCCAATTTCAGAAGCATCAACCTCGACCTGGAACGGAAGCGAAACATCTGGTTGACACAACACAGGGGCAGAAGAAAAACGACGCTTTAACTCTTGAAAAGCTTCCACAGCAGCAGAAGACCAATTGACCACATCAGCACCCTTCTTGGTCAAATCAGTCAACGGTTTAGCAACACTAGAAAAATTAGCGATGAAGCAACGATAAAAATTAGCAAAGCCCAGGAACTTCTGCAGACTCTTCACAGATGTCGGCTGAGTCCAATCATAAATGGCCTGAGCTTTAACAGGGTCCATCTCGATAGTAGAAGGGGAAAAAATGAAACCCAAAAATGAAACCCTCTGAACTCCAAAGAGACACTTTGACCCCTTCACAAACAAGGAATTCGCACGAAGGACCTGGAACACCATTCTGACCTGCTTCACATGAGACTCCCAATCATCCGAAAAGACCAAAATATCATCCAAGTATACAATCAGGAATTTATTCAGGTACTCTCGGAAGATGTCATGCATAAAGGACTGAAACACTGATGGAGCATTGGAAAGCCCGAATGGCATAACCAGGTACTCAAAATGGCCCTCGGGCGTATTAAATGCTGTTTTCCATTCATCGCCCTGTTTAATACGCACAAGATTATACGCCCCTCGAAGATCTATCTTGGTGAACCAACTAGCCCCCTTAATTTGAGCAAACAAATCAGACCGCAGCGGCAAGGGGTACTGAAATTTAACTGTGATCTTATTAAGAAGGCGGTAATCAATACAAGGTCTCAAAGAACCATCCTTCTTGGCCACAAAAAAGAACCCTGCTCCTAACGGTGATGACGACGGGCGAATATGACCTTTCTCCAAGGATTCCTTTATATAACTCCGCATAGCGGCGTGTTCTGGCACAGATAAATTGAACAATCGGCCCTTAGGAAACTTACTACCAGGAATCAAATTAATTGCACAATTGCAATCCCTATGAGGAGGTAGGGCACTGGACTTGGGCTCATCAAATACATCCCGGTAATCCGACAAAAACTCAGGGACTTCAGAAGGAGCGGAAGGCGAAATTGACAGCAATGGAACATCACCATGTACCCCTTGACAACCCCAGCTGGACACAGACATAGATTTCCAATCCAATACTGGATTATGGACCTGTAGCCATCGCAACCCCAAAACGACCACATCATGCAGATTATGCAACACCAAAAAGCGAATATCCTCTTGATGTGCAGGAGCCATGCACATGGTCAATTGAGTCCAGTACTGAGGCTTATTCTTGGCCAAAGGCGTAGCATCAATTCCTCTCAATGGAATAGGATACTGCAAGGGCTCCAAGAAAAAACCACAGCGCCTAGCAAACTCCAAGTCCCTTAAATTCAGGGTGGTTTCACATTTGCGTTTTTTTTTTTTTGCGTTTTTGCGGTAAAAAACGCAAAAAAAACGCATGCGTTTTTTCCCCCTATACTTAACATTAAAAACGCATGCGTTTTTTTCCCCTATACTTAACATTAAAAACGCATGCGTTTTTTTGCATGCGTTTTGACGCGTTTTTGCAACGCATGCATTTTTTCACTGCATGCGTTTTGTTGCAGAAATGCAACATGTAATAATTTTAGCGGCGTTTTTTTGCCGCGAAAAATACGCATGCGTTTTTCGCGGTAAAAAAACCCATTGATGTCTATGTAAACGCATGCGTTTTTAAGCACATGCGTTTGCATGCGTTTTTATAGAAAAACACAAGAATACACACTTATAAGCTAACCCTAAAACACAAACTGTAACACAAACTGTAACACAAACTGTAACACAAACTCTAACCCTAACCCTAGGGATCCTAACCCTAACACAAACCCTAACCCTAAAACACAAACTGTAACACAAACTCTAACACAAACTCTAACGCAAACCCTAACCCTAGGGATCCTAACCCTAACACAAACTCTAACCCTAACCCTAAAACACAAACTGTAACACAAACTGTAACACAAACTCTAACACAAACTCTAACACAAACTCTAACACAAACTCTTAGGCCATGTTCACACAGTGCGTTTTTTACTGCGGAACCGCAGCGGTTTTGCCGCTGCGGTTCCGCAGCTGTTTTCCATGCAGGGTACAGTACACTGTACCCTATGGAAAACAGGACCCACTGTGCACATGATGCGGAAATTAAAAAAAAAAAGTCGCGCTGAATAGCTCCGGGAAAAAAGAAGGAGCATGTCACTTCTTTTTCCTGAACCGCAGCGGTTCTGCACCCATAGACCTCCATTGTGAGGTCAAAACCGCAGTAAAACCCGCAGATCAAAAATATATCTGCGGGTTTTACTGCGGTTTGATGTGCAGAACCGCTGCAGCAGGAAGTGCAGGGGAGCGGGCGGAAGTGCGTGGGCGGAGTGTGGCTGCCCCCCCGTGCTCCGATCCCGCCCCCCCGTGCTCCGATGCCCCACCCCCGTGCTCCGATGCCCCCCCCCCCACAGTGCTCCGATGCCCCCCCCCGTGCCCTAATCTCCCCCCCCCTTATACTTACCCGGCGTCCCGGTGTCCGGAAATCAGGAACGTGTGAACATACCCTAACACAAACTCTAACACAAACCCTAACCCTAACCCTAGGGATCCTAACCCTAACACAAACCCTAGCCCTAACCCTAACCCTAGGGATCCTAACACTAACCCTAACCCTAAAACACAAACTCTAACACAAACTCTAACAAACTGTAACACAAACTCTAACCTGTTGTGAATTCTGTGGCAGAGCTTCCTCCTGTGGCCACAAGTGGTATTTCGGCTGGTTCTCTCTGTGAGCTTCCGTTGGTGGAAGGTAGTGGTACTGCGGCTTCTGAGCCTCCTTCCTCAGGTGATGTGGTGATGTCGTTAGACGTTTCCTATTTAGCTCCACCTGGTGCTTTGATCCTAGCCTCTTGTCAATGTTCTAGTGTGGGTCTAGCTTCCTCCTGGATCGTTCCTGTGGCCTGCTGCTCTGCATAAGCTAAGTTGTGCTGTGTTATTTTTTGGTTTGCTGTTTTTTCTGTCCAGCGTGCTCTTTTGTTTTTGTTGCTTGCTGGAAGCTCTGAGACGCAGAGGGTGTACCTCCGTGCCGTTAGTTCGGTACGGAGGGACTTTTTGCCCCCTCTGCGTGGTTGTTAGTAGGGTTTTGTGTTGACCGCAAAGTTACCTTTTCTATCTTCGGTCTATTCAGAAAGTCGGGCCTCACTTTGCTAAATCTGTTTCATCTCTACGTTTGTCATTTCATCTCACTCACAGTCATTATATGTGGGGGCTGCCTTTTCCTGTGGGGAATTTCTTTGAGGCAAGTTAGGCTTGTTTTCCTCTTAGGCCTAGCTAGTTTCTCAGGCTATGCCGAGTTGCATAGGTAGCGTTAGGCGCAATCCACGGCCGCCTTTAGTTGTGGTACGATAGTATAGGGATTGCGGTCAGCAGAGTTCCCACGTCTCAGAGCTCGTCCTATGTTTTTGGTTATTGTCAGGTCACTATTTGTGCTCTGAACTTCAACATCCATTGTGGTTCTGAATTACCATTTCATGACAGTACAAGAGGCCAATCTACTAATGATTCTCAATAGAGGGAAAAAAGAAGTTCTGAGACCATTTTTTTTTTCTCTGCTCTGTGTTCAGTCTTTTTTTTCCCCTAGACATTTGGGTGGTTCAGGACACAACTGTTGCAATGGACATTAAAGGTCTGTCTTCATGTGTAGATCAGCTCACGGCAAGGGTACAAGGTATTCAAGACTTTGTGGTTCAGAATTCTATGTTAGAACCGAGAATTCCTATTCCTGATTTGTTTTTTGGAGATAGAAATAAATTTCTGAGTTTCAAAAATAATTGTAAACTTTTTCTGGCTTTGAAACCTCATTCTTCTGGTGATCCTGTTCAACAAGTTAGGATCATTATTTCTTTTTTGCGGGGCGATCCTCAGGACTGGGCATTTTCCCTTGCGCCAGGAGATCCTGCATTAAGTAATATCGATGCATTTTTCCTGGCGCTCGGATTGCTGTATGATGAGCCTAATTCTGTGGATCAGGCAGAGAAGAATTTGCTGGCTCTGTGCCAGGGTCAGGATGAAATAGAAGTATTTTGTCAGAAATTTAGAAAGTGGTCCGTACTCACTCAATGGAATGAAGGTGCGCTTGCAGCGATTTTCAGGAAGGGTCTCTCTGAAGCCCTTAAGGATGTCATGGTGGGATTTCCCATGCCTGCTGGTCTGAATGAGTCTATGTCTTTGGCTATTCAGATCGGTCGACGCTTGCGCGAGCGTAAATCTGTGCACCATTTGGCGGTATTACCTGAGCTTAAACCTGAGCCTATGCAGTGCGATAGGACTTTGACTAGAGTGGAACGGCAAGAACACAGACGTCAGAATGGGCTGTGTTTCTACTGTGGTGATTCCACTCATGCTATCACTGATTGTCCTAAACGCACTAGGCGGTTCGCTAGGTCTGCCACCATTGGTATGGTACAGTCAAAATTTCTTCTGTCTGTTACCTTGATCTGCTCTTTGTCATCATATTCTGTCATGTCATTTGTGGACTCAGGCGCTGCCCTGAATTTGATGGACTTGGAGTATGCTAGACGTTGTGGGTTTGTCTTGGAGCCCTTGCAGTGTCCTATTCCAATGAGAGGAATTGATGCTACGCCTTTGGCCAAGAATAAGCCTCAGTACTGGACCCAGTTGACCATGTGCATGGCTCCTGCACATCAGGAGGTTATTCGCTTCCTGGTGCTGCATAATCTGCATGATGTGGTCGTGTTGGGGTTGCCATGGCTACAAGTCCATAATCCTGTTTTGGATTGGAAATCCATGTCTGTGTCCAGCTGGGGTTGTCAGGGGATACATGGTGATGTCCCATTTCTGAATATTTCATCATCCACCCCTTCTGAGGTTCCTGAGTTCTTGTCTGATTACCGGGATGTATTTGAAGAGCCCAAGTCCGATGCCCTACATCCGCATAGGGATTGTGATTGTGCTATCGATTTGATTCCTGGTAGTAAATTCCCAAAGGTCGACTGTTTAATTTATCTGTGCCTGAGCACGCCGCTATGCGGAGTTATGTGAAGGAGTCTTTGGAGAAGGGGCATATTCGCCCGTCATCGTCGCCATTGGGAGCAGGGTTCTTTTTTGTAGCCAAGAAGGATGGTTCACTAAGACCTTGTATAGATATCGCCTTCTCAGTAACATCACGGTTAAATTTCAGTACCCCTTGCCATTGTTATCTGATTTATTTGCTCGGATTAAGGGGGCTAGTTGGTTTACCAAGATAGATCTCCGTGGTGCGTATAATCTTGTGCGTATTAAGCGAGGCGATGAATGGAAAACTGCATTTAATACGCCCGAGGGTCATTTTGAGTACCTAGTCATGCCATTCGGACTTGCCAATGCTCCATCAGTGTTTCAGTCCTTTATGCATGACATCTTCCGAGAGTACCTGGATAAATTCCTGATTGTATACTTGGATGATATTTTGGTCTTCTCGGATGATTGGGAGTCTCATGTGAAGCAGGTCAGAATGGTGTTCCAGGTCCTGCGTGCTAATTCTTTGTTTGTGAAGGGATCAAAGTGTCTCTTCGGTGTCCAGAAGGTCTCATTTTTGGGGTTCATTTTTTCCCCTTCTACTATCGAGATGGACCCTGTTAAAGTCCAGGCCATCCATGATTGGACTCAGCCGACATCTCTGAAGAGTCTGCAAAAGTTCCTGGGCTTTGCTAATTTTTATCGTCGCTTCATCTGCAACTTTTCTAGTATTGCTAAACCATTGACCGATTTGACCAAGAAGGGTGCTGATGTGGTCAATTGGCCTTCTGCTGCCGTGGAAGCTTTTCAAGAGTTGAAGCGTCGTTTTTCTTCTGCCCCTGTGTTGTGTCAGCCAGATGTCTCGCTTCTGTTCCAGGTCGAGGTTGATGCTTCTGAAATTGGAGCGGGGGCTGTTTTGTCGCAGAGAAGTTCTGATTGCTCGGTGATGAAACCATGCGCCTTCTTTTCCAGGAAGTTTTCGCCTGCTGAGCGAAATTATGATGTTGGCAATCGAGAGTTGCTGGCCATGAAGTGGGCATTCGAGGAGTGGCGTCATTGGCTTGAAGGAGCTAAGCATCGCGTGGTGGTCTTGACTGATCACAAGAATCTGACTTATCTCGAGTCTGCCAAACGATTGAATCCTAGACAGGCTCGTTGGTCGTTGTTTTTCTCTCGTTTTAACTTTGTGGTTTCATACCTTCCGGGCTCTAAAAATGTGAAGGCGGATGCCCTGTCTAGGAGTTTTGTGCCCGACTCTCCGGGTTTATCTGAGCCGGAGGGTGTTCTCAAAGAGGGAGTAATTGTGTCTGCCATCTCCCCTGATTTGCGGCAGGTGCTGCAGAAATTTCAGGCTAATAAACCTGATCGTTGCCCAGTGGAGAAACTGTTTGTCCCTGATAGGTGGACGAATAAAGTTATCTCTGAGGTTCATTGTTCGGTGTTGGCTGGTCATCCTGGAATCTTTGGTACCAGAGAGTTAGTGGCTAGATCCTTTTGTGGCCATCGCTGTCGCGGGATGTGCGTTCTTTTGTGCAGTCCTGTGGGACTTGTGCTCGGGCTAAGCCCTGCTGTTCTCGTGCCAGTGGGTTGCTTTTGCCCTTGCCGGTCCCGAAGAGCCCTTGGACACATATCTTGATGGATTTTATTTCTGATCTTCCCGTCTCTCAAAAAATGTCAGTCATTTGGGTTGTATGTGATCGCTTCTCTAAGATGGTCCATTTGGTACCCTTGCCTAAGTTGCCTTCCTCCTCTGATTTGGTCCCATTGTTCTTCCAGCATGTGGTTCGTTTGCATGGCATTCCAGAGAATATCGTTTCTGACAGAGGTTCCCAGTTTGTTTCGAGGTTTTGGAGAGCCTTTTGTGCTAGGATGGGCATTGACTTGTCTTTTTCCTCGGCTTTCCATCCTCAGACTAATGGCCAGACCGAACGAACCAATCAGACCTTGGAGACATATCTGAGATGGTTTGTTTCTGCTGATCAGGATGACTGGGTGTCTTTTTTGCCTTTGGCTGAGTTCGCCCTTAATAATCGGGCCAGTTCGGCTACCTTGGTTTCGCCGTTCTTCTGCAACTCTGGGTTCCATCCTCGGTTCTCGTCTGGGCAGGTTGAGTCTTCGGACTGTCCTGGTGTGGATACTGTGGTGGACAGGTTGCAGCAGATTTGGACTCATGTAGTGGACAATTTGACCTTGTCCCAGGAGAGGGCTCAACGTTTCGCTAATCGCAGACGCTGTGTGGGTCCCCGACTTCGTGTTGGGGATTTGCTTTGGTTGTCATCTCGTCATATTCCTATGAAGGTTTCCTCTCCTAAATTTAAGCCTCGTTTCATTGGTCCGTATAGGATTTCTGAGGTTCTTAATCCTGTGTCTTTTCGTTTGACCCTTCCTGAATCTTTTTCCATCCATAACGTGTTCCATAGGTCATTGTTGCGGAGATACGTGGCACCTATGGTTCCATCGGTTGATCCTCCTGCCCCGGTTTTGGTGGAGGGGGAGTTGGAGTATATTGTGGAGAAGATTTTGGATTCTCGGGTTTCAAGGCGGAAACTCCAGTATCTGGTTAAGTGGAAGGGTTATGCTCAGGAAGATGATAATTCCTGGGTCTTTTCCTCTGATGTCCATGCTCCCGATCTGGTTCGTGCCTTTCATATGGCTCATCCTGGTCGTCCTGGGAGCTCTGGTGAGGGTTCGGTGACCCCTCCTCAAGGGGGGGGGTACTGTTGTGAATTCTGTGGCAGAGCTTCCTCCTGTGGCCACAAGTGGTATTTCGGCTGGTTCTCTCTGTGAGCTTCCGTTGGTGGAAGGTAGTGGTACTGCGGCTTCTGAGACTCCTTCCTCAGGTGATGTGGTGATGTCGTTAGACGTTTCCTATTTAGCTCCACCTGGTGCTTTGATCCTGGCCTCTTGTCAATGTTCTAGTGTGGGTGTAGCTTCCTCCTGGATCGTTCCTGTGGCCTGCTGCTCTGCATAAGCTAAGTTGTGCTGTGTTATTTTTTTGGTTTGCTGTTTTTTCTGTCCAGCGTGCTCTTTTGTTTTTGTTGCTTGCTGGAAGCTCTGAGACGCAGAGGGTGTACCTCCGTGCCGTTAGTTCGGTACGGAGGGTCTTTTTGCCCCCTCTGCGTGGTTGTTAGTAGGGTTTTGTGTTGACCGCAAAGTTACCTTTTCTATCTTCGGTCTATTCAGAAAGTCGGGCCTCACTTTGCTAAATCTGTTTCATCTCTACGTTTGTTATTTCATCTCACTCACAGTCATTATATGTGGGGGCTGCCTTTTCCTGTGGGGAATTTCTTTGAGGCAAGTTAGGCTTGTTTTCCTCTTAGACCTAGCTAGTTTCTCAGGCTGTGCCGAGTTGCATAGGTAGCGTTAGGCGCAATCCACGGCCGCCTTTAGTTGTGGTACGATAGTATAGGGATTGCGGTCAGCAGAGTTCCCACGTCTCAGAGCTCGTCCTATGTTTTTGGTTATTGTCAGGTCACTATTTGTGCTCTGAACTTCAACATCCATTGTGGTTCTGAATTACCATTTCATGACACTAACCCTAACCTTAACCCTAGGGATCCTAACCCTAACACAAACCCTAACCCTAAAACACAAACCCTAACACAAACCCTAACACAAACCCTAACACAAACCCTAACCCTAGCCTTAACCCTAACCCTAGGGATCCTAACCCTAACCCTAGGGATCCTAACCCTAACCCTCAGGGTTAGGGTTAGGATCCCTTAGGGTTAGGGTTACGGTTAGAGTTAGGGTTTGTGTTAGGGTTAGGATCCCTAGGGTTAGAGTCTGTTTTAGGGTTTGTGTTAGGGTTAGGGTTAGGATCCCTAGGGTTAGGGTTAGGGTTTGTGTTAGGGTTAGGGTTAGAGTTTGTGTTAGGGTTAGGATCCCTAGGGTTAGGGATAGGGTTTGTGTTAGGGTTAGGGTTAGAGTTTGTGTTAGGGTTAGGATCCCTAGGGTTAGGGTTTGTGTTAGGGTTAAGGTTAGAGTTTGTGTTAGGGTTAGGGTTAGGATCTCTAGGGTTAGGGTTTGTGTTAGGGTTAGGGTTAGAGTTTGTGTTAGGGTTAGGATCTCTAGGGTTAGGGTTTGTGTTAGGGTTAGGATCCCTAGGGTTCGGGTTAGGGTTTGTGTTAGGTTTAGGATCCCTAGGGTTAGGGTTAGGGTTTGTGTTAGGGTTAGGGT
>NW_027193649.1:0-128173 GCF_032444005.1 Ranitomeya imitator | reverse complement strand
CAACCCTATCCCTAAGTGCAACCCTATCCATAAGTGCAACCCTAAGTGCAACCCTATCCCTAAGTGCAACCCCTATCCCTAAGTGCAACCCTATCCCTAAGTGCAACCCTATCCCTAAGTGCAACCCTAAGTGCAACCCTATCCCTAAGTGCAACCCTATCCCTAGTGCAACCCTGAGTGCAACCCTAAGTGCAACCCTATCCCTAAGTGCAACCCTATCCCTAAGTGCAACCCTAAGTGCAACCCTATCCCTTAGTGCAACCCTTCTAAGTGCAACCCTAAGTGCAACCCTAAGTGCAACCCCTATCCCTAAGTGCAACCCTAAGTGCAACCCTATCCCTAGTGCAACCCTATCCCTAAGTGCAACCCTTATCCCTAAGTGCAACCCTAAGTGCAACCCTAGCCCTAAGTGCAACCCTAAGTGCAACCCTATCCCTAAGTGCAACCCTAACCCTAAGTGCAACCCCTAAGTGCAACCCTAAGTGCAACCCTATCCCTAAGTGCAACCCCCTATCCCTCAGTGCAACCCTATCCCTAAGTGCAACCCTATCCCTAAGTGCAACCCTAAGTGCAACCCTATCCCTAAGTGCAACCCTATCCATAAGTGCAACCCTAAGTGCAACCCTATCCCTAAGTGCAACCCTATCCCTAAGTGCAACCCTATCCCTAAGTGCAACCCTATCCCTAAGTGCAACCCTAAGTGCAACCCCTATCCCTAAGTGCAACCCTATCCCTAAGTGCAACCCTAGAGTGCAACCCACCTAAGTGCAACCCTATCCCTAAGTGCAACCCTAAGTGCAACCCTATCCCTAAGTGCAACCCTAAGTGCAACCCTATCCCTTAGTGCAACCTTCTAGTGCAACCCTAAGTGCAACCCTAAGTGCAACCCTATCCCTAAGTGCAACCCCTAAGTGCAACCCTATCCCGAAGTGCAACCCTATCCCTAAGTGCAACCCTAAGTGCAACCGTAAGTGCAACCACTAAGTGCCAATCCTATCCCTAAGTGCAACCCTATCCCTAAGTGCAACCCTAAGTGCAACCCTATCCCTAAGTGCAACCCTAAGTGCAACCGTAAGTGCAACCCTAAGTGCAACCCTATCCCTAAGTGCAACCCTAACCCTAAGTGCAACCCTAAGTGCAACCCTAAGTGCAACCCTATCCCTAAGTGCAACCCTATCCCTAAGTGCAACCCTATCCCTAAGTGCAACCCTATCCCTAAGTGCAACCCTAAGTGCAACCCTATCCCTAAGTGCAACCCTATCCATAAGTGCATCCATAAGTGCAACCCTATCCCTAAGTGCAACCTATCCCTAAGTGCAACCCTATCCCTAAGTGCAACCCTATCCTAAGTGCAACCCTAAGTGCAACCCTATCCCTAAGTGCAAACCCTATCCCTAAGTGCAACCCTGAGTGCAACCCTAAGTGCAACCCTATCCCTAAGTGCAACCCTAAGTGCAACCCTATCCCTAAGTGCAACCCTAAGTGCAACCCTATCCCTTAGTGCAACCTTTAGTGCAACCCTAAGTGCAACCCTAAGTGCAACCCTATCCCTAAGTGCAACCCTAAGTGCAACCTATCCCGAAGTGCAACCCTATCCCTAAGTGCAACCCTAAGTGCAACCGTAAGTGCAACCCTAAGTGCAATCCTATCCCTAAGTGCAACCCTATCCCTAAGTGCAACCCTAAGTGCAACCCTATCCCTAAGTGCAACCCTAAGTGCAACCCTATCCCTAAGTGCAACCCTAAGTGCAACCCTATCCTAAGTGCAACCCTAAGTGCAACCCTAAGTGCAACCCTATCGCTAAGTGCAACCCTAAGTCCAACCCTATCCCTAAGTGCAACCCTGAGTGCAACCCTAAGTGCAACCCTATCCCTAAGTGCAACCCTAAGTGCAACCCTATCCCTAAGTGCAACCCTAAGTGCAACCCTATCCCTAAGTGCAACCCTAAGTGCAACCCTATCCCTAAGTGCAACCCTATCCTTAAGTGCAACCCTATCCCTAAGTGCAACCCTATCCCTAAGTGCAACCCTATCCCTAAGTGCAACCCTATCCCTAAGTGCAACCCTGAGTGCAACCCTGAGTGCAACCCTAAGTGCAACCCTGAGTGCAACCCTAAGTGCAACCCTATCCCTAAGTGCAACCGTAAGTGCAACCCTATCCCTAAGTGCAACCCTAAGTGCAACCCTATCTCTAAGTGCAACCCTAAGTGCAACCCTATCCCTAAGTGCAACCCTATCCCTAAGTGCAACCCTAAGTGCAACCCTATCCCTAAGTGCAACCCTATCCATAAGTGCAACCCTAAGTGCAACCCTATCCCTAAGTGCAACCCTATCCCTAAGTGCAACCCTATCCCTAAGTGCAACCCTAAGTGCAACCCTATCCCTAAGTGCAACCCTATCCCTAAGTGCAACCCTGAGTGCAACCCTAAGTGCAACCCTATCCCTAAGTGCAACCCTAAGTGCAACCCTATCCCTAAGTGCAACCTTAAGTGCAACCCTATCCCTTAGTGCAACCTTTAGTGCAACCCTAAGTGCAACCCCTAAGTGCAACCCTATCCCTAAGTGCAACCCTAAGTGCAACCCTATCCCTAAGTGCAACCCTATCCCTAAGTGCAACCCTAAGTGCAACCCTATCCCTAAATGCAACCCTAAGTGCAACCCTATCCCTAAGTGCAACCCTAAGTGCAACCCTAAGTGCAACCCTATCCCTAAGTGCAACCCTAAGTGCAACCCTATCCCTAAGTGCAACCCTAAGTGCAACCCTAAGTGCAACCCTAAGTGCAACCCTATCCCTAAGTGCAACCCTATCCCTAAGTGCAACCCTATCCCTGAGTGCAACCCTATCCCTAAGTGCAACCCTATCCCTAAGTGCAACCCTATCCCTAAGTGCAACCCTAAGTGCAACCCTAAGTGCTCAACCCTAAGTGCAACCCTAAGTGCAACCCTATCCCTAAGTGCAACCCTATCCCTAAGTGCAACCCTATCCATAAGTGCAACCCTAAGTGCAACCCTATCCCTAAGTGCAACCCTATCCCTAAGTGCAACCCTATCCCTAAGTGCAACCCTATCCCTAAGTGCAACCCTAAGTGCAACCCTATCCCTAAGTGCAACCCTATCCCTAAGTGCAACCCTGAGTGCAACCCTAAGTGCAACCCTATCCCTAAGTGCAACCCTAAGTGCAACCCCTATCCCTAAGTGCAACCCCTAAGTGCAACCCTATCCCTTAGTGCAACCTTTAGTGCAACCCTAAGTGCAACCCTAAGTGCAACCCTATCCCTAAGTGCAACCCTAAGTGCAACCCTATCCCTAAGTGCAACCCTATCCCTAAGTGCAACCCTATCCCTAAGTGCAACCCTAAGTGCAACCGTAAGTGCAACCCTAAGTGCAACCCTATCCCTAAGTGCAACCCTATCCCTAAGTGCAACCCTAAGTGCAACCCTAAGTGCAACCCTATCCCTAAGTGCAACCCTATCCCTAAGTGCAACCCTATCCCTAAGTGCAACCCTATCCATAAGTGCAACCCTAAGTGCAACCCTATCCCTAAGTGCAACCCTATCCCTAAGTGCAACCCTATCCCTAAGTGCAACCCTAAGTGCAACCCTATCCCTAAGTGCAACCCTAAGTGCAACCCTATCCCTTAGTGCAACCTTTAGTGCAACCCTAAGTGCAACCCTAAGTGCAACCCTATCCCTAAGTGCAACCCTAAGTGCAACCCTATCCCTAAGTGCAACCCTATCCCTAAGTGCAACCCTAAGTGCAACCGTAAGTGCAACCCTAAGTGCAACCCTATCCCTAAGTGCAACCCTATCCCTAAGTGCAACCCTAAGTGCAACCCTATCCCTAAGTGCAACCCTAAGTGCAACCCTATCCCTAAGTGCAACCCTAAGTGCAACCCTATCCCTAAGTGCAACCCTAAGTGCAACCCTAAGTGCAACCCTATCGCTAAGTGCAACCCTAAGTCCAACCCTATCCCTAAGTGCAACCCTGAGTGCAACCCTAAGTGCAACCCTATCCCTAAGTGCAACCCTAAGTGCAACCCTATCCCTAAGTGCAACCCTAAGTGCAACCCTATCCCTAAGTGCAACCCTAAGTGCAACCCTATCCCTAAGTGCAACCCTATCCTTAAGTGCAACCCTATCCCTAAGTGCAACCCTATCCCTAAGTGCAACCCTATCCCTAAGTGCAACCCTATCCCTAAGTGCAACCCTGAGTGCAACCCTGAGTGCAACCCTAAGTGCAACCCTAAGTGCAACCCTAAGTGCAACCCTATCCCTAAGTGCAACCCTAAGTGCAACCCTATCCCTAAGTGCAACCCTAAGTGCAACCCTATCCCTAAGTGCAACCCTATCCCTAAGTGCAACCCTATCCCTAAGTGCAACCCTGAGTGCAACCCTAAGTGCAACCCTATCCCTAAGTGCAACCCTAAGTGCAACCCTATCCCTAAGTGCAACCCTAAGTGCAACCCTATCCCTAAGTGCAACCCTAAGTGCAACCCTAAGTGCAACCCTAAGTGCAACCCTATCCCTAAGTGCAACCCTAAGTGGAACCCTATCCCTAAGTGCAACCCTATCCCTAAGTGCAACCCTATCCCTAAGTGCAACCCTATCCCTGAGTGCTACCCTGAGTGCAACCCTAAGTGCAACCCTATCCCTAAATGCAACCCTAAGTGCAACCCTAAGTGCAACCCTAAGTGCAACCCTATCCCTAAGTGCAACCCTATCCCTGAGTGCAACCCTGAGTGCAACCCTAAGTGCAACCCTATCCCTAAGTGCAACCCTAAGTGCAACCCTATCCCTAAGTGAAACCCTAAGTACAACCCTGAGTGCAACCCTAAGTGCAACCCTAAGTGCAACCCTATCCCTAAGTGCAACCCTAAGTGCAACCCTATCCCTAAGTGCAACCATAAGTGCAACCCTAAGTGCAACCCTATCCCTAAGTGCAACCCTATCCCTGAGTGCAACCCTATCTCTAAGTGCAACCCTAAGTGCAACCCTATCCCTAAGTGCAACCCTATCCCTAAGTGCAACCGAGTGCAACCCTAAGTGCAACCCTATCCCTAAGTGCAACCCTAAGTGCAACCCTATCCCTAAATGCAACCCTAAGTGCAACCCTTTCCCTAAGTGCAACCCTAAGTGCAACCCTAAGTGCAACCCTATCCCTAAGTGCAACCCTAAGTGGAACCCTATCCCTAAGTGCAGCCCTATCCCTAAGTGCAACCCTATCCATAAGTGCAACCCTATCCCTAAGTGCAACCCTATCCCTAAGTGCAACCCTAAGTGCAACCCTATCCCTAAGTGCAACCCTAAGTGCAACCTCTAAGTGCAACCCTAAGTGCAACCCTATCCTTAAGTGCAACCCTAAGTGCAACCCTATCCCTAAGTGCAACCCTATCCCTAAGTGCAACCCTATCCCTAAGTGCAACCCTATCCCTGAGTGCAACCGAGTGCAACCCTAAGTGCAACCCTATCCCTAAGTGCAACCCTAAGTGCAACCCTATCCCTAAGTGCAACCCTAAGTGCAACCCTATCCCTAAGTGCAACCCTGAGTGCAACCGTAAGTGCAACCCTAAGTGCAACCCTATCCCTAAGTGCAACCCTATCCCGAAGTGCAACCCTATCCCTAAGTGCAACCCTAAGTGCAACCCTATCCCTAAGTGCAACCCTAAGTGCAACCCTATCCCTAAGTGCAACCCTGAGTGCAACCGTAAGTGCAACCCTAAGTGCAACCCTATCCCTAAGTGCAACCCTATCCCGAAGTGCAACCCTATCCCTAAGTACAACCCTGAGTGCAACCCTATCCCTAAGTGCAACCCTATCCCTAAGTGCAACCCTATCCCTAAGTGCAACCCTAAGTGCAACCCTATCCCTAAGTGCAACCCTAAGTGCAACCCTATCCCTAAGTGCAACCCTAAGTGCAACCCTATCCCTAAGTGCAACCCTGAGTGCAACCGTAAGTGCAACCCTATCCCTAAGTGCAACCCTATCCCTAAGTGCAACCCTATCCCTAAGTGCAACCCTATTCCTAAGTGCAACCCTGAGTGCAACCCTATCCCTAAGTGCAACCCTAAGTGGAACCCTATCCCTAAGTGCAACCCTATCCCTAAGTGCAACCCTATCCATAAGTGCAACCCTATCCCTGAGTGCAACCCTGAGTGCAACCCTAAGGTCAACCCTATCCCTAAGTGCAACCCTAAGTGCAACCCTATCCCTAAGTGCAACCCTATCCCTAAGTGCAACCCTATCCCTAAGTGCAACCCTATCCCTAAGTGCAACCCTATCCCTAAGTGCAACCCTATCCCTGAGTGCTACCCTGAGTGCAACCCTAAGTGCAACCCTATCCCTAAGTGCAACCCTAAGTGCAACCCTAAGTGCAACCCTATCCCTAAGTGCAACCCTATCCCTAAGTGCAACCCTATCCCTGAGTGCAACCCTGAGTGCAACCCTAAGTGCAACCCTATCCCTAAGTGCAACCCTAAGTGCAACCCTATCCCTAAGTGAAACCCTAAGTGCAACCCTGAGTGCAACCCTAAGTGCAACCCTAAGTGCAACCCTATCCCTAAGTGCAACCCTAAGTGCAACCCTATCCCTAAGTGCAACCCTATCCCTAAGTGCAACCCTATCCCTAAGTGCAACCCTATCCCTAAGTGCAACCCTAAGTGCAACCCTATCTCTAAGTGCAACCCTATCCATAAGTGCAACCCTAAGTGCAACCCTATCCCTAAGTGCAACCCTATCCCTAAGTGCAACCCTATCCCTAAGTGCAACCCTATCCCTAAGTGCAACCCTAAGTGCAACCCTATCCCTAAGTGCAACCCTATCCCTAAGTGCAACCCTGAGTGCAACCCTAAGTGCAACCCTATCCCTAAGTGCAACCCTAAGTGCAACCCTATCCCTAAGTGCAACCCTAAGTGCAACCCTATCCCTTAGTGCAACCTTTAGTGCAACCCTAAGTGCAACCCTATCCCTAAGTGCAACCCTAAGTGCAACCCTATCCCTAAGTGCAACCCTAAGTGCAACCCTATCTCTAAGTGCAACCCTAAGTCCAACCCTATCCCTAAGTGCAACCCTGAGTGCAACCCTAAGTGCAACCCTATCCCTAAGTGCAACCCTAAGTGCAACCCTATCCCTAAGTGCAACCCTAAGTGCAACCCTATCCCTAAGTGCAACCCTAAGTGCAACCCTATCCCTAAGTGCAACCCTAAGTGCAACCCTATCCCTAAGTGCAACCCTATCCCTAAGTGCAACCCTAAGTGCAACCCTATCCCTAAGTGCAACCCTAAGTGCAACCCTATCCCTAAGTGCAACCCTAAGTGCAACCCTAAGTGCAACCCTAAGTGCAACCCTATCCCTAAGTGCAACCCTATCCCTAAGTGCAACCCTGAGTGCAACCCTGAGTGCAACCCTAAGTGCAACCCTAAGTGCAACCCTAAGTGCAACCCTATCCCTAAGTGCAACCCTAAGTGCAACCCTATCCCTAAGTGCAACCCTAAGTGCAACCGTAAGTGCAACCCTAAGTGCAACCGTAAGTGCAACCCTATCCCTAAGTGCAACCCTATCCCTAAGTGCAACCCTATCCCTAAGTGCAACCCTAAGTGCAACCCTATCTCTAAGTGCAACCCTAAGTGCAACCCTATCCCTAAGTGCAACCCTATCCCTAAGTGCAACCCTATCCCTAAGTGCAACCCTGAGTGCAACCCTAAGTGCAACCCTATCCCTAAGTGCAACCCTAAGTGCAACCCTATCCCTAAGTGCAACCCTAAGTGCAACCCTATCCCTAAGTGCAACCCTAAGTGCAACCCTAAGTGCAACCCTAAGTGCAACCCTATCCCTAAGTGCAACCCTAAGTGGAACCCTATCCCTAAGTGCAACCCTATCCCTAAGTGCAACCCTATCCCTAAGTGCAACCCTATCCCTGAGTGCTACCCTGAGTGCAACCCTAAGTGCAACCCTATCCCTAAATGCAACCCTAAGTGCAACCCTAAGTGCAACCCTAAGTGCAACCCTATCCCTAAGTGCAACCCTATCCCTAAGTGCAACCCTATCCCTGAGTGCAACCCTGAGTGCAACCCTAAGTGCAACCCTATCCCTAAGTGCAACCCTAAGTGCAACCCTATCCCTAAGTGAAACCCTAAGTACAACCCTGAGTGCAACCCTAAGTGCAACCCTAAGTGCAACCCTATCCCTAAGTGCAACCCTAAGTGCAACCCTATCCCTAAGTGCAACCATAAGTGCAACCCTAAGTGCAACCCTATCCCTAAGTGCAACCCTATCCCTGAGTGCAACCCTATCCCTAAGTGCAACCCTAAGTGCAACCCTATCCCTAAGTGCAACCCTATCCCTAAGTGCAACCCTATCCCTAAGTGCAACCCTGAGTGCAACCCTAAGTGCAACCCTATCCCTAAGTGCAACCCTAAGTGCAACCCTATCCCTAAGTGCAACCCTAAGTGCAACCCTATCCCTAAGTGCAACCCTAAGTGCAACCCTAAGTGCAACCCTAAGTGCAACCCTATCCCTAAGTGCAACCCTAAGTGGAACCCTATCCCTAAGTGCAACCCTATCCCTAAGTGCAACCCTATCCCTAAGTGCAACCCTATCCCTGAGTGCTACCCTGAGTGCAACCCTAAGTGCAACCCTATCCCTAAATGCAACCCTAAGTGCAACCCTAAGTGCAACCCTAAGTGCAACCCTATCCCTAAGTGCAACCCTATCCCTGAGTGCAACCCTGAGTGCAACCCTAAGTGCAACCCTATCCCTAAGTGCAACCCTAAGTGCAACCCTATCCCTAAGTGAAACCCTAAGTACAACCCTGAGTGCAACCCTAAGTGCAACCCTAAGTGCAACCCTATCCCTAAGTGCAACCCTAAGTGCAACCCTATCCCTAAGTGCAACCATAAGTGCAACCCTAAGTGCAACCCTATCCCTAAGTGCAACCCTATCCCTGAGTGCAACCCTATCTCTAAGTGCAACCCTAAGTGCAACCCTATCCCTAAGTGCAACCCTATCCCTAAGTGCAACCGAGTGCAACCCTAAGTGCAACCCTATCCCTAAGTGCAACCCTAAGTGCAACCCTATCCCTAAATGCAACCCTAAGTGCAACCCTTTCCCTAAGTGCAACCCTAAGTGCAACCCTAAGTGCAACCCTATCCCTAAGTGCAACCCTAAGTGGAACCCTATCCCTAAGTGCAGCCCTATCCCTAAGTGCAACCCTATCCATAAGTGCAACCCTATCCCTAAGTGCAACCCTATCCCTAAGTGCAACCCTAAGTGCAACCCTATCCCTAAGTGCAACCCTAAGTGCAACCTCTAAGTGCAACCCTAAGTGCAACCCTATCCTTAAGTGCAACCCTAAGTGCAACCCTATCCCTAAGTGCAACCCTATCCCTAAGTGCAACCCTATCCCTAAGTGCAACCCTATCCCTGAGTGCAACCGAGTGCAACCCTAAGTGCAACCCTATCCCTAAGTGCAACCCTAAGTGCAACCCTATCCCTAAGTGCAACCCTAAGTGCAACCCTATCCCTAAGTGCAACCCTGAGTGCAACCGTAAGTGCAACCCTAAGTGCAACCCTATCCCTAAGTGCAACCCTATCCCGAAGTGCAACCCTATCCCTAAGTGCAACCCTAAGTGCAACCCTATCCCTAAGTGCAACCCTAAGTGCAACCCTATCCCTAAGTGCAACCCTGAGTGCAACCGTAAGTGCAACCCTAAGTGCAACCCTATCCCTAAGTGCAACCCTATCCCGAAGTGCAACCCTATCCCTAAGTACAACCCTGAGTGCAACCCTATCCCTAAGTGCAACCCTATCCCTAAGTGCAACCCTATCCCTAAGTGCAACCCTAAGTGCAACCCTATCCCTAAGTGCAACCCTAAGTGCAACCCTATCCCTAAGTGCAACCCTAAGTGCAACCCTATCCCTAAGTGCAACCCTGAGTGCAACCGTAAGTGCAACCCTATCCCTAAGTGCAACCCTATCCCTAAGTGCAACCCTATCCCTAAGTGCAACCCTATTCCTAAGTGCAACCCTGAGTGCAACCCTATCCCTAAGTGCAACCCTAAGTGGAACCCTATCCCTAAGTGCAACCCTATCCCTAAGTGCAACCCTATCCATAAGTGCAACCCTATCCCTGAGTGCAACCCTGAGTGCAACCCTAAGGTCAACCCTATCCCTAAGTGCAACCCTAAGTGCAACCCTATCCCTAAGTGCAACCCTATCCCTAAGTGCAACCCTATCCCTAAGTGCAACCCTATCCCTAAGTGCAACCCTATCCCTAAGTGCAACCCTATCCCTGAGTGCTACCCTGAGTGCAACCCTAAGTGCAACCCTATCCCTAAGTGCAACCCTAAGTGCAACCCTAAGTGCAACCCTATCCCTAAGTGCAACCCTATCCCTAAGTGCAACCCTATCCCTGAGTGCAACCCTGAGTGCAACCCTAAGTGCAACCCTATCCCTAAGTGCAACCCTAAGTGCAACCCTATCCCTAAGTGAAACCCTAAGTGCAACCCTGAGTGCAACCCTAAGTGCAACCCTAAGTGCAACCCTATCCCTAAGTGCAACCCTAAGTGCAACCCTATCCCTAAGTGCAACCCTATCCCTAAGTGCAACCCTATCCCTAAGTGCAACCCTATCCCTAAGTGCAACCCTAAGTGCAACCCTATCTCTAAGTGCAACCCTATCCATAAGTGCAACCCTAAGTGCAACCCTATCCCTAAGTGCAACCCTATCCCTAAGTGCAACCCTATCCCTAAGTGCAACCCTATCCCTAAGTGCAACCCTAAGTGCAACCCTATCCCTAAGTGCAACCCTATCCCTAAGTGCAACCCTGAGTGCAACCCTAAGTGCAACCCTATCCCTAAGTGCAACCCTAAGTGCAACCCTATCCCTAAGTGCAACCCTAAGTGCAACCCTATCCCTTAGTGCAACCTTTAGTGCAACCCTAAGTGCAACCCTATCCCTAAGTGCAACCCTAAGTGCAACCCTATCCCTAAGTGCAACCCTAAGTGCAACCCTATCTCTAAGTGCAACCCTAAGTCCAACCCTATCCCTAAGTGCAACCCTGAGTGCAACCCTAAGTGCAACCCTATCCCTAAGTGCAACCCTAAGTGCAACCCTATCCCTAAGTGCAACCCTAAGTGCAACCCTATCCCTAAGTGCAACCCTAAGTGCAACCCTATCCCTAAGTGCAACCCTAAGTGCAACCCTATCCCTAAGTGCAACCCTATCCCTAAGTGCAACCCTAAGTGCAACCCTATCCCTAAGTGCAACCCTAAGTGCAACCCTATCCCTAAGTGCAACCCTAAGTGCAACCCTAAGTGCAACCCTAAGTGCAACCCTATCCCTAAGTGCAACCCTATCCCTAAGTGCAACCCTGAGTGCAACCCTGAGTGCAACCCTAAGTGCAACCCTAAGTGCAACCCTAAGTGCAACCCTATCCCTAAGTGCAACCCTAAGTGCAACCCTATCCCTAAGTGCAACCCTAAGTGCAACCGTAAGTGCAACCCTAAGTGCAACCGTAAGTGCAACCCTATCCCTAAGTGCAACCCTATCCCTAAGTGCAACCCTATCCCTAAGTGCAACCCTAAGTGCAACCCTATCTCTAAGTGCAACCCTAAGTGCAACCCTATCCCTAAGTGCAACCCTATCCCTAAGTGCAACCCTATCCCTAAGTGCAACCCTGAGTGCAACCCTAAGTGCAACCCTATCCCTAAGTGCAACCCTAAGTGCAACCCTATCCCTAAGTGCAACCCTAAGTGCAACCCTATCCCTAAGTGCAACCCTAAGTGCAACCCTAAGTGCAACCCTAAGTGCAACCCTATCCCTAAGTGCAACCCTAAGTGGAACCCTATCCCTAAGTGCAACCCTATCCCTAAGTGCAACCCTATCCCTAAGTGCAACCCTATCCCTGAGTGCTACCCTGAGTGCAACCCTAAGTGCAACCCTATCCCTAAATGCAACCCTAAGTGCAACCCTAAGTGCAACCCTAAGTGCAACCCTATCCCTAAGTGCAACCCTATCCCTAAGTGCAACCCTATCCCTGAGTGCAACCCTGAGTGCAACCCTAAGTGCAACCCTATCCCTAAGTGCAACCCTAAGTGCAACCCTATCCCTAAGTGAAACCCTAAGTACAACCCTGAGTGCAACCCTAAGTGCAACCCTAAGTGCAACCCTATCCCTAAGTGCAACCCTAAGTGCAACCCTATCCCTAAGTGCAACCATAAGTGCAACCCTAAGTGCAACCCTATCCCTAAGTGCAACCCTATCCCTGAGTGCAACCCTATCTCTAAGTGCAACCCTAAGTGCAACCCTATCCCTAAGTGCAACCCTATCCCTAAGTGCAACCGAGTGCAATCCTAAGTGCAACCCTATCCCTAAGTGCAACCCTAAGTGCAACCCTATCCCTAAATGCAACCCTAAGTGCAACCCTTTCCCTAAGTGCAACCCTAAGTGCAACCCTAAGTGCAACCCTATCCCTAAGTGCAACCCTAAGTGGAACCCTATCCCTAAGTGCAACCCTATCCCTAAGTGCAACCCTATCCATAAGTGCAACCCTATCCCTGAGTGCAACCCTGAGTGCAACCCTAAGTGCAACCCTATCCCTAAGTGCAACCCTAAGTGCAACCCTATCCCTAAGTGCAACCCTAAGTGCAACCTCTAAGTGCAACCCTAAGTGCAACCCTATCCTTAAGTGCAACCCTAAGTGCAACCCTATCCCTAAGTGCAACCCTATCCCTAAGTGCAACCCTATCCCTAAGTGCAACCCTATCCCTGAGTGCAACCGAGTGCAACCCTAAGTGCAACCCTATCCCTAAGTGCAACCCTAAGTGCAACCCTATCCCTAAGTGCAACCCTAAGTGCAACCCTATCCCTAAGTGCAACCCTGAGTGCAACCGTAAGTGCAACCCTAAGTGCAACCCTATCCCTAAGTGCAACCCTATCCCGAAGTGCAACCCTATCCCTAAGTGCAACCCTAAGTGCAACCCTATCCCTAAGTGCAACCCTAAGTGCAACCCTATCCCTAAGTGCAACCCTGAGTGCAACCGTAAGTGCAACCCTAAGTGCAACCCTATCCCTAAGTGCAACCCTATCCCTGAGTGCAACCCTATCTCTAAGTGCAACCCTAAGTGCAACCCTATCCCTAAGTGCAACCCTATCCCTAAGTGCAACCCTAAGTGCAACCCTATCCCTAAGTGCAACCCTATCCATAAGTGCAACCCTAAGTGCAACCCTATCCCTAAGTGCAACCCTATCCCTAAGTGCAACCCTATCCCTAAGTGCAACCCTATCCCTAAGTGCAACCCTAAGTGCAACCCTATCCCTAAGTGCAACCCTATCCCTAAGTGCAACCCTGAGTGCAACCCTAAGTGCAACCCTATCCCTAAGTGCAACCCTAAGTGCAACCCTATCCCTTAGTGCAACCTTTAGTGCAACCCTAAGTGCAACCCTAAGTGCAACCCTATCCCTAAGTGCAACCCTAAGTGCAACCCTATCCCTAAGTGCAACCCTATCCCTAAGTGCAACCCTATCCCTAAGTGCAACCCTAAGTGCAACCGTAAGTGCAACCCTAAGTGCAACCCTATCCCTAAGTGCAACCCTATCCCTAAGTGCAACCCTAAGTGCAACCCTAAGTGCAACCCTATCCCTAAGTGCAACCGTATCCCTAAGTGCAACCCTATCCCTAAGTGCAACCCTAAGTGCAACCCTATCCCTAAGTGCAACCCTATCCATAAGTGCAACCCTAAGTGCAACCCTATCCCTAAGTGCAACCCTATCCCTAAGTGCAACCCTATCCCTAAGTGCAACCCTATCCCTAAGTGCAACCCTAAGTGCAACCCTATCCCTAAGTGCAACCCTATCCCTAAGTGCAACCCTGAGTGCAACCCTAAGTGCAACCCTATCCCTAAGTGCAACCCTAAGTGCAACCCTATCCCTAAGTGCAACCCTAAGTGCAACCCTATCCCTTAGTGCAACCTTTAGTGCAACCCTAAGTGCAACCCTAAGTGCAACCCTATCCCTAAGTGCAACCCTAAGTGCAACCCTATCCCTAAGTGCAACCCTATCCCTAAGTGCAACCCTAAGTGCAACCGTAAGTGCAACCCTAAGTGCAACCCTATCCCTAAGTGCAACCCTATCCCTAAGTGCAACCCTAAGTGCAACCCTATCCCTAAGTGCAACCCTAAGTGCAACCCTATCCCTAAGTGCAACCCTAAGTGCAACCCTATCCCTAAGTGCAACCCTAAGTGCAACCCTAAGTGCAACCCTATCTCTAAGTGCAACCCTAAGTCCAACCCTATCCCTAAGTGCAACCCTGAGTGCAACCCTAAGTGTAACCCTATCCCTAAGTGCAACCCTAAATGCAACCCTATCCCTAAGTGCAACCCTAAGTGCAACCCTATCCCTAAGTGCAACCCTAAGTGCAACCCTATCCCTAAGTGCAACCCTATCCTTAAGTGCAACCCTATCCCTAAGTGCAACCCTATCCCTAAGTGCAACCCTATCCCTAAGTGCAACCCTATCCCTAAGTGCAACCCTGAGTGCAACCCTGAGTGCAACCCTAAGTGCAACCCTAAGTGCAACCCTATCCCTAAGTGCAACCCTAAGTGCAACCCTATCCCTAAGTGCAACCCTAAGTGCAACCGTAAGTGCAACCCTAAGTGCAACCGTAAGTGCAACCCTATCCCTAAGTGCAACCCTAAGTGCAACCCTATCTCTAAGTGCAACCCTAAGTGCAACCCTATCCCTAAGTGCAACCCTATCCCTAAGTGCAACCCTATCCCTAAGTGCAACCCTGAGTGCAACCCTAAGTGCAACCCTATCCCTAAGTGCAACCCTAAGTGCAACCCTATCCCTAAGTGCAACCCTAAGTGCAACCCTATCCCTAAGTGCAACCCTAAGTGCAACCCTAAGTGCAACCCTAAGTGCAACCCTATCCCTAAGTGCAACCCTAAGTGGAACCCTATCCCTAAGTGCAACCCTATCCCTAAGTGCAACCCTATCCCTAAGTGCAACCCTATCCCTGAGTGCTACCCTGAGTGCAACCCTAAGTGCAACCCTATCCCTAAATGCAACCCTAAGTGCAACCCTAAGTGCAACCCTAAGTGCAACCCTATCCCTAAGTGCAACCCTATCCCTAAGTGCAACCCTATCCCTAAGTGCAACCCTATCCCTGAGTGCAACCCTGAGTGCAACCCTAAGTGCAACCCTATCCCTAAGTGCAACCCTAAGTGCAACCCTAAGTGCAACCCTAAGTGCAACCCTATCCCTAAGTGCAACCCTATCCCTAAGTGCAACCCTATCCATAAGTGCAACCCTAAGTGCAACCCTATCCCTAAGTGCAACCCTATCCCTAAGTGCAACCCTATCCCTAAGTGCAACCCTATCCCTAAGTGCAACCCTAAGTGCAACCCTATCCCTAAGTGCAACCCTATCCCTAAGTGCAACCCTGAGTGCAACCCTAAGTGCAACCCTATCCCTAAGTGCAACCCTAAGTGCAACCCTATCCCTAAGTGCAACCCTAAGTGCAACCCTATCCCTTAGTGCAACCTTTAGTGCAACCCTAAGTGCAACCCTAAGTGCAACCCTATCCCTAAGTGCAACCCTAAGTGCAACCCTATCCCTAAGTGCAACCCTATCCCTAAGTGCAACCCTATCCCTAAGTGCAACCCTAAGTGCAACCGTAAGTGCAACCCTAAGTGCAACCCTATCCCTAAGTGCAACCCTATCCCTAAGTGCAACCCTAAGTGCAACCCTAAGTGCAACCCTATCCCTAAGTGCAACCCTATCCCTTAGTGCAACCTTTAGTGCAACCCTAAGTGCAACCCTAAGTGCAACCCTATCCCTAAGTGCAACCCTAAGTGCAACCCTATCCCTAAGTGCAACCCTATCCCTAAGTGCAACCCTATCCCTAAGTGCAACCCTAAGTGCAACCGTAAGTGCAACCCTAAGTGCAACCCTATCCCTAAGTGCAACCCTATCCCTAAGTGCAACCCTAAGTGCAACCCTAAGTGCAACCCTATCCCTAAGTGCAACCCTATCCCTAAGTGCAACCCTATCCCTAAGTGCAACCCTATCCATAAGTGCAACCCTAAGTGCAACCCTATCCCTAAGTGCAACCCTATCCCTAAGTGCAACCCTATCCCTAAGTGCAACCCTATCCCTAAGTGCAACCCTAAGTGCAACCCTATCCCTAAGTGCAACCCTAAGTGCAACCCTATCCCTTAGTGCAACCTTTAGTGCAACCCTAAGTGCAACCCTAAGTGCAACCCTATCCCTAAGTGCAACCCTAAGTGCAACCCTATCCCTAAGTGCAACCCTATCCCTAAGTGCAACCCTAAGTGCAACCGTAAGTGCAACCCTAAGTGCAACCCTATCCCTAAGTGCAACCCTATCCCTAAGTGCAACCCTAAGTGCAACCCTATCCCTAAGTGCAACCCTAAGTGCAACCCTATCCCTAAGTGCAACCCTAAGTGCAACCTTATCCCTAAGTGCAACCCTAAGTGCAACCCTAAGTGCAACCCTATCGCTAAGTGCAACCCTAAGTCCAACCCTATCCCTAAGTGCAACCCTGAGTGCAACCCTAAGTGCAACCCTATCCCTAAGTGCAACCCTAAGTGCAACCCTATCCCTAAGTGCAACCCTAAGTGCAACCCTATCCCTAAGTGCAACCCTAAGTGCAACCCTATCCCTAAGTGCAACCCTATCCTTACGTGCAACCCTATCCCTAAGTGCAACCCTATCCCTAAGTGCAACCCTATCCCTAAGTGCAACCCTATCCCTAAGTGCAACCCTGAGTGCAACCCTGAGTGCAACCCTAAGTGCAACCCTAAGTGCAACCCTAAGTGCAACCCTATCCCTAAGTGCAACCCTAAGTGCAACCCTATCCCTAAGTGCAACCCTAAGTGCAACCGTAAGTGCAACCCTAAGTGCAACCGTAAGTGCAACCCTATCCCTAAGTGCAACCCTAAGTGCAACCCTATCCCTAAGTGCAACCCTATCCCTAAGTGCAACCCTATCCCTAAGTGCAACCCTGAGTGCAACCCTAAGTGCAACCCTATCCCTAAGTGCAACCCTAAGTGCAACCCTATCCCTAAGTGCAACCCTAAGTGCAACCCTATCCCTAAGTGCAACCCTAAGTGCAACCCTAAGTGCAACCCTAAGTGCAACCCTATCCCTAAGTGCAACCCTAAGTGGAACCCTATCCCTAAGTGCAACCCTATCCCTAAGTGCAACCCTATCCCTAAGTGCAACCCTATCCCTGAGTGCTACCCTGAGTGCAACCCTAAGTGCAACCCTATCCCTAAATGCAACCCTAAGTGCAACCCTAAGTGCAACCCTAAGTGCAACCCTATCCCTAAGTGCAACCCTATCCCTGAGTGCAACCCTGAGTGCAACCCTAAATGCAACCCTATCCCTAAGTGCAACCCTAAGTGCAACCCTATCCCTAAGTGAAACCCTAAGTACAACCCTGAGTGCAACCCTAAGTGCAACCCTAAGTGCAACCCTATCCCTAAGTGCAACCCTAAGTGCAACCCTATCCCTAAGTGCAACCATAAGTGCAACCCTAAGTGCAACCCTATCCCTAAGTGCAACCCTATCCCTGAGTGCAACCCTATCTCTAAGTGCAACCCTAAGTGCAACCCTATCCCTAAGTGCAACCCTATCCCTAAGTGCAACCGAGTGCAACCCTAAGTGCAACCCTATCCCTAAGTGCAACCCTAAGTGCAACCCTATCCCTAAATGCAACCCTAAGTGCAACCCTTTCCCTAAGTGCAACCCTAAGTGCAACCCTAAGTGCAACCCTATCCCTAAGTGCAACCCTAAGTGGAACCCTATCCCTAAGTGCAACCCTATCCCTAAGTGCAACCCTATCCATAAGTGCAACCCTATCCCTGAGTGCAACCCTGAGTGCAACCCTAAGTGCAACCCTATCCCTAAGTGCAACCCTAAGTGCAACCCTATCCCTAAGTGCAACCCTAAGTGCAACCTCTAAGTGCAACCCTAAGTGCAACCCTATCCTTAAGTGCAACCCTAAGTGCAACCCTATCCCTAAGTGCAACCCTATCCCTAAGTGCAACCCTATCCCTAAGTGCAACCCTATCCCTGAGTGCAACCGAGTGCAACCCTAAGTGCAACCCTATCCCTAAGTGCAACCCTAAGTGCAACCCTATCCCTAAGTGCAACCCTAAGTGCAACCCTATCCCTAAGTGCAACCCTGAGTGCAACCGTAAGTGCAACCCTAAGTGCAACCCTATCCCTAAGTGCAACCCTATCCCGAAGTGCAACCCTATCCCTAAGTGCAACCCTAAGTGCAACCCTATCCCTAAGTGCAACCCTAAGTGCAACCCTATCCCTAAGTGCAACCCTGAGTGCAACCGTAAGTGCAACCCTAAGTGCAACCCTATCCCTAAGTGCAACCCTATCCCGAAGTGCAACCCTATCCCTAAGTACAACCCTGAGTGCAACCCTATCCCTAAGTGCAACCCTATCCCTAAGTGCAACCCTATCCCTAAGTGCAACCCTAAGTGCAACCCTATCCCTAAGTGCAACCCTAAGTGCAACCCTATCCCTAAGTGCAACCCTAAGTGCAACCCTATCCCTAAGTGCAACCCTGAGTGCAACCGTAAGTGCAACCCTATCCCTAAGTGCAACCCTATCCCTAAGTGCAACCCTATCCCTAAGTGCAACCCTGAGTGCAACCCTATCCCTAAGTGCAACCCTAAGTGGAACCCTATCCCTAAGTGCAACCCTATCCCTAAGTGCAACCCTATCCATAAGTGCAACCCTATCCCTGAGTGCAACCCTGAGTGCAACCCTAAGGTCAACCCTATCCCTAAGTGCAACCCTAAGGTCAACCCTATCCCTAAGTGCAACCCTAAGTGCAACCCTATCCCTAAGTGCAACCCTATCCCTAAGTGCAACCCTATCCCTAAGTGCAACCCTATCCCTGAGTGCTACCCTGAGTGCAACCCTAAGTGCAACCCTATCCCTAAGTGCAACCCTAAGTGCAACCCTAAGTGCAACCCTATCCCTAAGTGCAACCCTATCCCTAAGTGCAACCCTATCCCTAAGTGCAACCCTAAGTGCAACCCTAAGTGCAACCCTATCCCTAAGTGCAACCGTATCCCTAAGTGCAACCCTATCCCTAAGTGCAACCCTATCCCTAAGTGCAACCCTAAGTGCAACCCTATCCCTAAGTGCAACCCTATCCATAAGTGCAACCCTAAGTGCAACCCTATCCCTAAGTGCAACCCTATCCCTAAGTGCAACCCTATCCCTAAGTGCAACCCTATCCCTAAGTGCAACCCTAAGTGCAACCCTATCCCTAAGTGCAACCCTATCCCTAAGTGCAACCCTGAGTGCAACCCTAAGTGCAACCCTATCCCTAAGTGCAACCCTAAGTGCAACCCTATCCCTAAGTGCAACCCTAAGTGCAACCCTATCCCTTAGTGCAACCTTTAGTGCAACCCTAAGTGCAACCCTAAGTGCAACCCTATCCCTAAGTGCAACCCTAAGTGCAACCCTATCCCTAAGTGCAACCCTAAGTGCAACCCTATCCCTAAGTGCAACCCTAAGTGCAACCCTATCCCTAAGTGCAACCCTAAGTGCAACCCTATCCCTAAGTGCAACCCTAAGTGCAACCCTAAGTGCAACCCTATCTCTAAGTGCAACCCTAAGTCCAACCCTATCCCTAAGTGCAACCCTGAGTGCAACCCTAAGTGTAACCCTATCCCTAAGTGCAACCCTAAATGCAACCCTATCCCTAAGTGCAACCCTAAGTGCAACCCTATCCCTAAGTGCAACCCTAAGTGCAACCCTATCCCTAAGTGCAACCCTATCCTTAAGTGCAACCCTATCCCTAAGTGCAACCCTATCCCTAAGTGCAACCCTATACCTAAGTGCAACCCTATCCCTAAGTGCAACCCTGAGTGCAACCCTGAGTGCAACCCTAAGTGCAACCCTAAGTGCAACCCTATCCCTAAGTGCAACCCTAAGTGCAACCCTATCCCTAAGTGCAACCCTAAGTGCAACCGTAAGTGCAACCCTAAGTGCAACCGTAAGTGCAACCCTATCCCTAAGTGCAACCCTAAGTGCAACCCTATCTCTAAGTGCAACCCTAAGTGCAACCCTATCCCTAAGTGCAACCCTATCCCTAAGTGCAACCCTATCCCTAAGTGCAACCCTGAGTGCAACCCTAAGTGCAACCCTATCCCTAAGTGCAACCCTAAGTGCAACCCTATCCCTAAGTGCAACCCTAAGTGCAACCCTATCCCTAAGTGCAACCCTAAGTGCAACCCTAAGTGCAACCCTAAGTGCAACCCTATCCCTAAGTGCAACCCTAAGTGGAACCCTATCCCTAAGTGCAACCCTATCCCTAAGTGCAACCCTATCCCTAAGTGCAACCCTATCCCTGAGTGCTACCCTGAGTGCAACCCTAAGTGCAACCCTATCCCTAAATGCAACCCTAAGTGCAACCCTAAGTGCAACCCTAAGTGCAACCCTATCCCTAAGTGCAACCCTATCCCTAAGTGCAACCCTATCCCTAAGTGCAACCCTATCCCTGAGTGCAACCCTGAGTGCAACCCTAAGTGCAACCCTATCCCTAAGTGCAACCCTATCCCTAAGTGCAACCCTATCCATAAGTGCAACCCTAAGTGCAACCCTATCCCTAAGTGCAACCCTATCCCTAAGTGCAACCCTATCCCTAAGTGCAACCCTATCCCTAAGTGCAACCCTAAGTGCAACCCTATCCCTAAGTGCAACCCTATCCCTAAGTGCAACCCTGAGTGCAACCCTAAGTGCAACCCTATCCCTAAGTGCAACCCTAAGTGCAACCCTATCCCTAAGTGCAACCCTAAGTGCAACCCTATCCCTAAGTGCAACCCTATCCCTAAGTGCAACCCTATCCTTAAGTGCAACCCTAAGTGCAACCGTAAGTGCAACCCTAAGTGCAACCCTATCCCTAAGTGCAACCCTATCCCTAAGTGCAACCCTAAGTGCAACCCTAAGTGCAACCCTATCCCTAAGTGCAACCCTATCCCTAAGTGCAACCCTATCCCTAAGTGCAACCCTATCCATAAGTGCAACCCTAAGTGCAACCCTATCCCTAAGTGCAACCCTATCCCTAAGTGCAACCCTATCCCTAAGTGCAACCCTATCCCTAAGTGCAACCCTAAGTGCAACCCTATCCCTAAGTGCAACCCTAAGTGCAACCCTATCCCTTAGTGCAACCTTTAGTGCAACCCTAAGTGCAACCCTAAGTGCAACCCTATCCCTAAGTGCAACCCTAAGTGCAACCCTATCCCTAAGTGCAACCCTATCCCTAAGTGCAACCCTAAGTGCAACCGTAAGTGCAACCCTAAGTGCAACCCTATCCCTAAGTGCAACCCTATCCCTAAGTGCAACCCTAAGTGCAACCCTATCCCTAAGTGCAACCCTAAGTGCAACCCTATCCCTAAGTGCAACCCTAAGTGCAACCCTATCCCTAAGTGCAACCCTAAGTGCAACCCTAAGTGCAACCCTATCGCTAAGTGCAACCCTAAGTCCAACCCTATCCCTAAGTGCAACCCTGAGTGCAACCCTAAGTGCAACCCTATCCCTAAGTGCAACCCTAAGTGCAACCCTATCCCTAAGTGCAACCCTAAGTGCAACCCTATCCCTAAGTGCAACCCTAAGTGCAACCCTATCCCTAAGTGCAACCCTATCCTTAAGTGCAACCCTATCCCTAAGTGCAACCCTATCCCTAAGTGCAACCCTATCCCTAAGTGCAACCCTATCCCTAAGTGCAACCCTATCCCTAAGTGCAACCCTGAGTGCAACCCTGAGTGCAACCCTAAGTGCAACCCTAAGTGCAACCCTAAGTGCAACCCTATCCCTAAGTGCAACCCTAAGTGCAACCCTATCCCTAAGTGCAACCCTAAGTGCAACCGTAAGTGCAACCCTAAGTGCAACCGTAAGTGCAACCCTATCCCTAAGTGCAACCCTAAGTGCAACCCTATCCCTAAGTGCAACCCTATCCCTAAGTGCAACCCTATCCCTAAGTGCAACCCTGAGTGCAACCCTAAGTGCAACCCTATCCCTAAGTGCAACCCTAAGTGCAACCCTATCCCTAAGTGCAACCCTAAGTGCAACCCTATCCCTAAGTGCAACCCTAAGTGCAACCCTAAGTGCAACCCTAAGTGCAACCCTATCCCTAAGTGCAACCCTAAGTGGAACCCTATCCCTAAGTGCAACCCTATCCCTAAGTGCAACCCTATCCCTAAGTGCAACCCTATCCCTGAGTGCTACCCTGAGTGCAACCCTATCCCTAAGTGCAACCATAAGTGCAACCCTAAGTGCAACCCTATCCCTAAGTGCAACCCTATCCCTGAGTGCAACCCTATCTCTAAGTGCAACCCTAAGTGCAACCCTATCCCTAAGTGCAACCCTATCCCTAAGTGCAACCGAGTGCAACCCTAAGTGCAACCCTATCCCTAAGTGCAACCCTAAGTGCAACCCTATCCCTAAATGCAACCCTAAGTGCAACCCTTTCCCTAAGTGCAACCCTAAGTGCAACCCTAAGTGCAACCCTATCCCTAAGTGCAACCCTAAGTGGAACCCTATCCCTAAGTGCAACCCTATCCCTAAGTGCAACCCTATCCATAAGTGCAACCCTATCCCTGAGTGCAACCCTGAGTGCAACCCTAAGTGCAACCCTATCCCTAAGTGCAACCCTAAGTGCAACCCTATCCCTAAGTGCAACCCTAAGTGCAACCTCTAAGTGCAACCCTAAGTGCAACCCTATCCTTAAGTGCAACCCTAAGTGCAACCCTATCCCTAAGTGCAACCCTATCCCTAAGTGCAACCCTATCCCTAAGTGCAACCCTATCCCTGAGTGCAACCGAGTGCAACCCTAAGTGCAACCCTATCCCTAAGTGCAACCCTAAGTGCAACCCTATCCCTAAGTGCAACCCTAAGTGCAACCCTATCCCTAAGTGCAACCCTGAGTGCAACCGTAAGTGCAACCCTAAGTGCAACCCTATCCCTAAGTGCAACCCTATCCCGAAGTGCAACCCTATCCCTAAGTGCAACCCTAAGTGCAACCCTATCCCTAAGTGCAACCCTAAGTGCAACCCTATCCCTAAGTGCAACCCTGAGTGCAACCGTAAGTGCAACCCTATCCCTAAGTGCAACCCTATCCCTAAGTGCAACCCTATCCCTAAGTGCAACCCTGAGTGCAACCCTAAGTGCAACCCTATCCCTAAGTGCAACCCTAAGTGCAACCCTATCCCTAAGTGCAACCCTAAGTGCAACCCTAAGTGCAACCCTAAGTGCAACCCTATCCCTAAGTGCAACCCTATCCCTAAGTGCAACCCTATCCCTGAGTGCAACCCTATCCCTAAGTGCAACCCTATCCCTAAGTGCAACCCTATCCCTAAGTGCAACCCTAAGTGCAACCCTAAGTGCAACCCTATCCCTAAGTGCAACCCTATCCCTAAGTGCAACCCTATCCCTAAGTGCAACCCTATCCATAAGTGCAACCCTAAGTGCAACCCTATCCCTAAGTGCAACCCTATCCCTAAGTGCAACCCTATCCCTAAGTGCAACCCTATCCCTAAGTGCAACCCTAAGTGCAACCCTATCCCTAAGTGCAACCCTATCCCTAAGTGCAACCCTGAGTGCAACCCTAAGTGCAACCCTATCCCTAAGTGCAACCCTATCCCTAAGTGCAACCCTAAGTGCAACCCTATCCCTTAGTGCAACCTTTAGTGCAACCCTAAGTGCAACCCTAAGTGCAACCCTATCCCTAAGTGCAACCCTAAGTGCAACCCTATCCCTAAGTGCAACCCTATCCCTAAGTGCAACCCTATCCCTAAGTGCAACCCTAAGTGCAACCGTAAGTGCAACCCTAAGTGCAACCCTATCCCTAAGTGCAACCCTAACCCTAAGTGCAACCCTAAGTGCAACCCTAAGTGCAACCCTATCCCTAAGTGCAACCCTATCCCTAAGTGCAACCCTATCCCTAAGTGCAACCCTATCCCTAAGTGCAACCCTAAGTGCAACCCTATCCCTAAGTGCAACCCTATCCATAAGTGCAACCCTAAGTGCAACCCTATCCCTAAGTGCAACCCTATCCCTAAGTGCAACCCTATCCCTAAGTGCAACCCTATCCCTAAGTGCAACCCTAAGTGCAACCCTATCCCTAAGTGCAACCCTATCCCTAAGTGCAACCCTGAGTGCAACCCTAAGTGCAACCCTATCCCTAAGTGCAACCCTAAGTGCAACCCTATCCCTAAGTGCAACCCTAAGTGCAACCCTATCCCTTAGTGCAACCTTTAGTGCAACCCTAAGTGCAACCCTAAGTGCAACCCTATCCCTAAGTGCAACCCTAAGTGCAACCCTATCCCGAAGTGCAACCCTATCCCTAAGTGCAACCCTAAGTGCAACCGTAAGTGCAACCCTAAGTGCAATCCTATCCCTAAGTGCAACCCTATCCCTAAGTGCAACCCTAAGTGCAACCCTATCCCTAAGTGCAACCCTAAGTGCAACCGTAAGTGCAACCCTAAGTGCAACCCTATCCCTAAGTGCAACCCTAACCCTAAGTGCAACCCTAAGTGCAACCCTAAGTGCAACCCTATCCCTAAGTGCAACCCTATCCCTAAGTGCAACCCTATCCCTAAGTGCAACCCTATCCCTAAGTGCAACCCTAAGTGCAACCCTATCCCTAAGTGCAACCCTATCCATAAGTGCATCCATAAGTGCAACCCTATCCCTAAGTGCAACCCTATCCCTAAGTGCAACCCTATCCCTAAGTGCAACCCTATCCCTAAGTGCAACCCTAAGTGCAACCCTATCCCTAAGTGCAACCCTATCCCTAAGTGCAACCCTGAGTGCAACCCTAAGTGCAACCCTATCCCTAAGTGCAACCCTAAGTGCAACCCTATCCCTAAGTGCAACCCTAAGTGCAACCCTATCCCTTAGTGCAACCTTTAGTGCAACCCTAAGTGCAACCCTAAGTGCAACCCTATCCCTAAGTGCAACCCTAAGTGCAACCCTATCCCGAAGTGCAACCCTATCCCTAAGTGCAACCCTAAGTGCAACCGTAAGTGCAACCCTAAGTGCAATCCTATCCCTAAGTGCAACCCTATCCCTAAGTGCAACCCTAAGTGCAACCCTATCCCTAAGTGCAACCCTAAGTGCAACCCTATCCCTAAGTGCAACCCTAAGTGCAACCCTATCCCTAAGTGCAACCCTAAGTGCAACCCTAAGTGCAACCCTATCGCTAAGTGCAACCCTAAGTCCAACCCTATCCCTAAGTGCAACCCTGAGTGCAACCCTAAGTGCAACCCTATCCCTAAGTGCAACCCTAAGTGCAACCCTATCCCTAAGTGCAACCCTAAGTGCAACCCTATCCCTAAGTGCAACCCTAAGTGCAACCCTATCCCTAAGTGCAACCCTATCCTTAAGTGCAACCCTATCCCTAAGTGCAACCCTATCCCTAAGTGCAACCCTATCCCTAAGTGCAACCCTATCCCTAAGTGCAACCCTGAGTGCAACCCTGAGTGCAACCCTAAGTGCAACCCTGAGTGCAACCCTAAGTGCAACCCTATCCCTAAGTGCAACCGTAAGTGCAACCCTATCCCTAAGTGCAACCCTAAGTGCAACCCTATCTCTAAGTGCAACCCTAAGTGCAACCCTATCCCTAAGTGCAACCCTATCCCTAAGTGCAACCCTAAGTGCAACCCTATCCCTAAGTGCAACCCTATCCATAAGTGCAACCCTAAGTGCAACCCTATCCCTAAGTGCAACCCTATCCCTAAGTGCAACCCTATCCCTAAGTGCAACCCTAAGTGCAACCCTATCCCTAAGTGCAACCCTATCCCTAAGTGCAACCCTGAGTGCAACCCTAAGTGCAACCCTATCCCTAAGTGCAACCCTAAGTGCAACCCTATCCCTAAGTGCAACCTTAAGTGCAACCCTATCCCTTAGTGCAACCTTTAGTGCAACCCTAAGTGCAACCCTAAGTGCAACCCTATCCCTAAGTGCAACCCTAAGTGCAACCCTATCCCTAAGTGCAACCCTATCCCTAAGTGCAACCCTAAGTGCAACCCTATCCCTAAATGCAACCCTAAGTGCAACCCTATCCCTAAGTGCAACCCTAAGTGCAACCCTAAGTGCAACCCTATCCCTAAGTGCAACCCTAAGTGCAACCCTATCCCTAAGTGCAACCCTAAGTGCAACCCTAAGTGCAACCCTAAGTGCAACCCTATCCCTAAGTGCAACCCTATCCCTAAGTGCAACCCTATCCCTGAGTGCAACCCTATCCCTAAGTGCAACCCTATCCCTAAGTGCAACCCTATCCCTAAGTGCAACCCTAAGTGCAACCCTAAGTGCAACCCTAAGTGCAACCCTAAGTGCAACCCTATCCCTAAGTGCAACCCTATCCCTAAGTGCAACCCTATCCATAAGTGCAACCCTAAGTGCAACCCTATCCCTAAGTGCAACCCTATCCCTAAGTGCAACCCTATCCCTAAGTGCAACCCTATCCCTAAGTGCAACCCTAAGTGCAACCCTATCCCTAAGTGCAACCCTATCCCTAAGTGCAACCCTGAGTGCAACCCTAAGTGCAACCCTATCCCTAAGTGCAACCCTAAGTGCAACCCTATCCCTAAGTGCAACCCTAAGTGCAACCCTATCCCTTAGTGCAACCTTTAGTGCAACCCTAAGTGCAACCCTAAGTGCAACCCTATCCCTAAGTGCAACCCTAAGTGCAACCCTATCCCTAAGTGCAACCCTATCCCTAAGTGCAACCCTATCCCTAAGTGCAACCCTAAGTGCAACCGTAAGTGCAACCCTAAGTGCAACCCTATCCCTAAGTGCAACCCTATCCCTAAGTGCAACCCTAAGTGCAACCCTAAGTGCAACCCTATCCCTAAGTGCAACCCTATCCCTAAGTGCAACCCTATCCCTAAGTGCAACCCTATCCATAAGTGCAACCCTAAGTGCAACCCTATCCCTAAGTGCAACCCTATCCCTAAGTGCAACCCTATCCCTAAGTGCAACCCTAAGTGCAACCCTATCCCTAAGTGCAACCCTAAGTGCAACCCTATCCCTTAGTGCAACCTTTAGTGCAACCCTAAGTGCAACCCTAAGTGCAACCCTATCCCTAAGTGCAACCCTAAGTGCAACCCTATCCCTAAGTGCAACCCTATCCCTAAGTGCAACCCTAAGTGCAACCGTAAGTGCAACCCTAAGTGCAACCCTATCCCTAAGTGCAACCCTATCCCTAAGTGCAACCCTAAGTGCAACCCTATCCCTAAGTGCAACCCTAAGTGCAACCCTATCCCTAAGTGCAACCCTAAGTGCAACCCTATCCCTAAGTGCAACCCTAAGTGCAACCCTAAGTGCAACCCTATCGCTAAGTGCAACCCTAAGTCCAACCCTATCCCTAAGTGCAACCCTGAGTGCAACCCTAAGTGCAACCCTATCCCTAAGTGCAACCCTAAGTGCAACCCTATCCCTAAGTGCAACCCTAAGTGCAACCCTATCCCTAAGTGCAACCCTAAGTGCAACCCTATCCCTAAGTGCAACCCTATCCTTAAGTGCAACCCTATCCCTAAGTGCAACCCTATCCCTAAGTGCAACCCTATCCCTAAGTGCAACCCTATCCCTAAGTGCAACCCTGAGTGCAACCCTGAGTGCAACCCTAAGTGCAACCCTAAGTGCAACCCTAAGTGCAACCCTATCCCTAAGTGCAACCCTAAGTGCAACCCTATCCCTAAGTGCAACCCTAAGTGCAACCCTATCCCTAAGTGCAACCCTATCCCTAAGTGCAACCCTATCCCTAAGTGCAACCCTGAGTGCAACCCTAAGTGCAACCCTATCCCTAAGTGCAACCCTAAGTGCAACCCTATCCCTAAGTGCAACCCTAAGTGCAACCCTATCCCTAAGTGCAACCCTAAGTGCAACCCTAAGTGCAACCCTAAGTGCAACCCTATCCCTAAGTGCAACCCTAAGTGGAACCCTATCCCTAAGTGCAACCCTATCCCTAAGTGCAACCCTATCCCTAAGTGCAACCCTATCCCTGAGTGCTACCCTGAGTGCAACCCTAAGTGCAACCCTATCCCTAAATGCAACCCTAAGTGCAACCCTAAGTGCAACCCTAAGTGCAACCCTATCCCTAAGTGCAACCCTATCCCTGAGTGCAACCCTGAGTGCAACCCTAAGTGCAACCCTATCCCTAAGTGCAACCCTAAGTGCAACCCTATCCCTAAGTGAAACCCTAAGTACAACCCTGAGTGCAACCCTAAGTGCAACCCTAAGTGCAACCCTATCCCTAAGTGCAACCCTAAGTGCAACCCTATCCCTAAGTGCAACCATAAGTGCAACCCTAAGTGCAACCCTATCCCTAAGTGCAACCCTATCCCTGAGTGCAACCCTATCTCTAAGTGCAACCCTAAGTGCAACCCTATCCCTAAGTGCAACCCTATCCCTAAGTGCAACCGAGTGCAACCCTAAGTGCAACCCTATCCCTAAGTGCAACCCTAAGTGCAACCCTATCCCTAAATGCAACCCTAAGTGCAACCCTTTCCCTAAGTGCAACCCTAAGTGCAACCCTAAGTGCAACCCTATCCCTAAGTGCAACCCTAAGTGGAACCCTATCCCTAAGTGCAGCCCTATCCCTAAGTGCAACCCTATCCATAAGTGCAACCCTATCCCTAAGTGCAACCCTATCCCTAAGTGCAACCCTAAGTGCAACCCTATCCCTAAGTGCAACCCTAAGTGCAACCTCTAAGTGCAACCCTAAGTGCAACCCTATCCTTAAGTGCAACCCTAAGTGCAACCCTATCCCTAAGTGCAACCCTATCCCTAAGTGCAACCCTATCCCTAAGTGCAACCCTATCCCTGAGTGCAACCGAGTGCAACCCTAAGTGCAACCCTATCCCTAAGTGCAACCCTAAGTGCAACCCTATCCCTAAGTGCAACCCTAAGTGCAACCCTATCCCTAAGTGCAACCCTGAGTGCAACCGTAAGTGCAACCCTAAGTGCAACCCTATCCCTAAGTGCAACCCTATCCCGAAGTGCAACCCTATCCCTAAGTGCAACCCTAAGTGCAACCCTATCCCTAAGTGCAACCCTAAGTGCAACCCTATCCCTAAGTGCAACCCTGAGTGCAACCGTAAGTGCAACCCTAAGTGCAACCCTATCCCTAAGTGCAACCCTATCCCGAAGTGCAACCCTATCCCTAAGTACAACCCTGAGTGCAACCCTATCCCTAAGTGCAACCCTATCCCTAAGTGCAACCCTATCCCTAAGTGCAACCCTAAGTGCAACCCTATCCCTAAGTGCAACCCTAAGTGCAACCCTATCCCTAAGTGCAACCCTAAGTGCAACCCTATCCCTAAGTGCAACCCTGAGTGCAACCGTAAGTGCAACCCTATCCCTAAGTGCAACCCTATCCCTAAGTGCAACCCTATCCCTAAGTGCAACCCTATTCCTAAGTGCAACCCTGAGTGCAACCCTATCCCTAAGTGCAACCCTAAGTGGAACCCTATCCCTAAGTGCAACCCTATCCCTAAGTGCAACCCTATCCATAAGTGCAACCCTATCCCTGAGTGCAACCCTGAGTGCAACCCTAAGGTCAACCCTATCCCTAAGTGCAACCCTAAGTGCAACCCTATCCCTAAGTGCAACCCTATCCCTAAGTGCAACCCTATCCCTAAGTGCAACCCTATCCCTAAGTGCAACCCTATCCCTAAGTGCAACCCTATCCCTGAGTGCTACCCTGAGTGCAACCCTAAGTGCAACCCTATCCCTAAGTGCAACCCTAAGTGCAACCCTAAGTGCAACCCTATCCCTAAGTGCAACCCTATCCCTAAGTGCAACCCTATCCCTGAGTGCAACCCTGAGTGCAACCCTAAGTGCAACCCTATCCCTAAGTGCAACCCTAAGTGCAACCCTATCCCTAAGTGAAACCCTAAGTGCAACCCTGAGTGCAACCCTAAGTGCAACCCTAAGTGCAACCCTATCCCTAAGTGCAACCCTAAGTGCAACCCTATCCCTAAGTGCAACCCTATCCCTAAGTGCAACCCTATCCCTAAGTGCAACCCTATCCCTAAGTGCAACCCTAAGTGCAACCCTATCTCTAAGTGCAACCCTATCCATAAGTGCAACCCTAAGTGCAACCCTATCCCTAAGTGCAACCCTATCCCTAAGTGCAACCCTATCCCTAAGTGCAACCCTATCCCTAAGTGCAACCCTAAGTGCAACCCTATCCCTAAGTGCAACCCTATCCCTAAGTGCAACCCTGAGTGCAACCCTAAGTGCAACCCTATCCCTAAGTGCAACCCTAAGTGCAACCCTATCCCTAAGTGCAACCCTAAGTGCAACCCTATCCCTTAGTGCAACCTTTAGTGCAACCCTAAGTGCAACCCTATCCCTAAGTGCAACCCTAAGTGCAACCCTATCCCTAAGTGCAACCCTAAGTGCAACCCTATCTCTAAGTGCAACCCTAAGTCCAACCCTATCCCTAAGTGCAACCCTGAGTGCAACCCTAAGTGCAACCCTATCCCTAAGTGCAACCCTAAGTGCAACCCTATCCCTAAGTGCAACCCTAAGTGCAACCCTATCCCTAAGTGCAACCCTAAGTGCAACCCTATCCCTAAGTGCAACCCTAAGTGCAACCCTATCCCTAAGTGCAACCCTATCCCTAAGTGCAACCCTAAGTGCAACCCTATCCCTAAGTGCAACCCTAAGTGCAACCCTATCCCTAAGTGCAACCCTAAGTGCAACCCTAAGTGCAACCCTAAGTGCAACCCTATCCCTAAGTGCAACCCTATCCCTAAGTGCAACCCTGAGTGCAACCCTGAGTGCAACCCTAAGTGCAACCCTAAGTGCAACCCTAAGTGCAACCCTATCCCTAAGTGCAACCCTAAGTGCAACCCTATCCCTAAGTGCAACCCTAAGTGCAACCGTAAGTGCAACCCTAAGTGCAACCGTAAGTGCAACCCTATCCCTAAGTGCAACCCTATCCCTAAGTGCAACCCTATCCCTAAGTGCAACCCTAAGTGCAACCCTATCTCTAAGTGCAACCCTAAGTGCAACCCTATCCCTAAGTGCAACCCTATCCCTAAGTGCAACCCTATCCCTAAGTGCAACCCTGAGTGCAACCCTAAGTGCAACCCTATCCCTAAGTGCAACCCTAAGTGCAACCCTATCCCTAAGTGCAACCCTAAGTGCAACCCTATCCCTAAGTGCAACCCTAAGTGCAACCCTAAGTGCAACCCTAAGTGCAACCCTATCCCTAAGTGCAACCCTAAGTGGAACCCTATCCCTAAGTGCAACCCTATCCCTAAGTGCAACCCTATCCCTAAGTGCAACCCTATCCCTGAGTGCTACCCTGAGTGCAACCCTAAGTGCAACCCTATCCCTAAATGCAACCCTAAGTGCAACCCTAAGTGCAACCCTAAGTGCAACCCTATCCCTAAGTGCAACCCTATCCCTAAGTGCAACCCTATCCCTGAGTGCAACCCTGAGTGCAACCCTAAGTGCAACCCTATCCCTAAGTGCAACCCTAAGTGCAACCCTATCCCTAAGTGAAACCCTAAGTACAACCCTGAGTGCAACCCTAAGTGCAACCCTAAGTGCAACCCTATCCCTAAGTGCAACCCTAAGTGCAACCCTATCCCTAAGTGCAACCATAAGTGCAACCCTAAGTGCAACCCTATCCCTAAGTGCAACCCTATCCCTGAGTGCAACCCTATCTCTAAGTGCAACCCTAAGTGCAACCCTATCCCTAAGTGCAACCCTATCCCTAAGTGCAACCGAGTGCAATCCTAAGTGCAACCCTATCCCTAAGTGCAACCCTAAGTGCAACCCTATCCCTAAATGCAACCCTAAGTGGAACCCTATCCCTAAGTGCAACCCTATCCCTAAGTGCAACCCTATCCATAAGTGCAACCCTATCCCTGAGTGCAACCCTGAGTGCAACCCTAAGTGCAACCCTATCCCTAAGTGCAACCCTAAGTGCAACCCTATCCCTAAGTGCAACCCTAAGTGCAACCTCTAAGTGCAACCCTAAGTGCAACCCTATCCTTAAGTGCAACCCTAAGTGCAACCCTATCCCTAAGTGCAACCCTATCCCTAAGTGCAACCCTATCCCTAAGTGCAACCCTATCCCTGAGTGCAACCGAGTGCAACCCTAAGTGCAACCCTATCCCTAAGTGCAACCCTAAGTGCAACCCTATCCCTAAGTGCAACCCTAAGTGCAACCCTATCCCTAAGTGCAACCCTGAGTGCAACCGTAAGTGCAACCCTAAGTGCAACCCTATCCCTAAGTGCAACCCTATCCCGAAGTGCAACCCTATCCCTAAGTGCAACCCTAAGTGCAACCCTATCCCTAAGTGCAACCCTAAGTGCAACCCTATCCCTAAGTGCAACCCTGAGTGCAACCGTAAGTGCAACCCTAAGTGCAACCCTATCCCTAAGTGCAACCCTATCCCTGAGTGCAACCCTATCTCTAAGTGCAACCCTAAGTGCAACCCTATCCCTAAGTGCAACCCTATCCCTAAGTGCAACCCTGAGTGCAACCCTAAGTGCAACCCTATCCCTAAGTGCAACCCTATCCCTAAATGCAACCCTAAGTGCAACCCTATCCCTAAGTGCAACCCTAAGTGCAACCCTAAGTGCAACCCTATCCCTAAGTGCAACCCTAAGTGCAACCCTATCCCTAAGTGCAACCCTAAGTGCAACCCTAAGTGCAACCCTAAGTGCAACCCTAAGTGCAACCCTATCCCTAAGTGCAACCCTATCCCTAAGTGCAACCCTATCCCTGAGTGCAACCCTATCCCTAAGTGCAACCCTATCCCTAAGTGCAACCCTATCCCTAAGTGCAATCCTAAGTGCAACCCTAAGTGCAACCCTAAGTGCAACCCTATCCCTAAGTGCAACCCTATCCCTAAGTGCAACCCTATCCCTAAGTGCAACCCTATCCCTAAGTGCAACCCTAAGTGCAACCCTATCCCTAAGTGCAACCCTATCCATAAGTGCAACCCTAAGTGCAACCCTATCCCTAAGTGCAACCCTATCCCTAAGTGCAACCCTATCCCTAAGTGCAACCCTATCCCTAAGTGCAACCCTAAGTGCAACCCTATCCCTAAGTGCAACCCTATCCCTAAGTGCAACCCTGAGTGCAACCCTAAGTGCAACCCTATCCCTAAGTGCAACCCTAAGTGCAACCCTATCCCTTAGTGCAACCTTTAGTGCAACCCTAAGTGCAACCCTAAGTGCAACCCTATCCCTAAGTGCAACCCTAAGTGCAACCCTATCCCTAAGTGCAACCCTATCCCTAAGTGCAACCCTATCCCTAAGTGCAACCCTAAGTGCAACCGTAAGTGCAACCCTAAGTGCAACCCTATCCCTAAGTGCAACCCTATCCCTAAGTGCAACCCTAAGTGCAACCCTAAGTGCAACCCTATCCCTAAGTGCAACCGTATCCCTAAGTGCAACCCTATCCCTAAGTGCAACCCTAAGTGCAACCCTATCCCTAAGTGCAACCCTATCCATAAGTGCAACCCTAAGTGCAACCCTATCCCTAAGTGCAACCCTATCCCTAAGTGCAACCCTATCCCTAAGTGCAACCCTATCCCTAAGTGCAACCCTAAGTGCAACCCTATCCCTAAGTGCAACCCTATCCCTAAGTGCAACCCTGAGTGCAACCCTAAGTGCAACCCTATCCCTAAGTGCAACCCTAAGTGCAACCCTATCCCTAAGTGCAACCCTAAGTGCAACCCTATCCCTTAGTGCAACCTTTAGTGCAACCCTAAGTGCAACCCTAAGTGCAACCCTATCCCTAAGTGCAACCCTAAGTGCAACCCTATCCCTAAGTGCAACCCTATCCCTAAGTGCAACCCTAAGTGCAACCGTAAGTGCAACCCTAAGTGCAACCCTATCCCTAAGTGCAACCCTATCCCTAAGTGCAACCCTAAGTGCAACCCTATCCCTAAGTGCAACCCTAAGTGCAACCCTATCCCTAAGTGCAACCCTAAGTGCAACCCTATCCCTAAGTGCAACCCTAAGTGCAACCCTAAGTGCAACCCTATCTCTAAGTGCAACCCTAAGTCCAACCCTATCCCTAAGTGCAACCCTGAGTGCAACCCTAAGTGTAACCCTATCCCTAAGTGCAACCCTAAATGCAACCCTATCCCTAAGTGCAACCCTAAGTGCAACCCTATCCCTAAGTGCAACCCTAAGTGCAACCCTATCCCTAAGTGCAACCCTATCCTTAAGTGCAACCCTATCCCTAAGTGCAACCCTATCCCTAAGTGCAACCCTATCCCTAAGTGCAACCCTATCCCTAAGTGCAACCCTGAGTGCAACCCTGAGTGCAACCCTAAGTGCAACCCTAAGTGCAACCCTATCCCTAAGTGCAACCCTAAGTGCAACCCTATCCCTAAGTGCAACCCTAAGTGCAACCGTAAGTGCAACCCTAAGTGCAACCGTAAGTGCAACCCTATCCCTAAGTGCAACCCTAAGTGCAACCCTATCTCTAAGTGCAACCCTAAGTGCAACCCTATCCCTAAGTGCAACCCTATCCCTAAGTGCAACCCTATCCCTAAGTGCAACCCTGAGTGCAACCCTAAGTGCAACCCTATCCCTAAGTGCAACCCTAAGTGCAACCCTATCCCTAAGTGCAACCCTAAGTGCAACCCTATCCCTAAGTGCAACCCTAAGTGCAACCCTAAGTGCAACCCTAAGTGCAACCCTATCCCTAAGTGCAACCCTAAGTGCAACCCTATCCCTAAGTGCAACCCTAAGTGCAACCCTATCCCTAAGTGCAACCCTAAGTGCAACCCTAAGTGCAACCCTAAGTGCAACCCTATCCCTAAGTGCAACCCTAAGTGGAACCCTATCCCTAAGTGCAACCCTATCCCTAAGTGCAACCCTAAGTGCAACCCTAAGTGCAACCCTATCCCTAAGTGCAACCCTATCCCTAAGTGCAACCCTATCCCTAAGTGCAACCCTATCCCTGAGTGCAACCCTGAGTGCAACCCTAAGTGCAACCCTATCCCTAAGTGCAACCCTAAGTGCAACCCTAAGTGCAACCCTAAGTGCAACCCTATCCCTAAGTGCAACCCTATCCCTAAGTGCAACCCTATCCATAAGTGCAACCCTAAGTGCAACCCTATCCCTAAGTGCAACCCTATCCCTAAGTGCAACCCTATCCCTAAGTGCAACCCTATCCCTAAGTGCAACCCTAAGTGCAACCCTATCCCTAAGTGCAACCCTATCCCTAAGTGCAACCCTGAGTGCAACCCTAAGTGCAACCCTATCCCTAAGTGCAACCCTAAGTGCAACCCTATCCCTAAGTGCAACCCTAAGTGCAACCCTATCCCTTAGTGCAACCTTTAGTGCAACCCTAAGTGCAACCCTAAGTGCAACCCTATCCCTAAGTGCAACCCTAAGTGCAACCCTATCCCTAAGTGCAACCCTATCCCTAAGTGCAACCCTATCCCTAAGTGCAACCCTAAGTGCAACCGTAAGTGCAACCCTAAGTGCAACCCTATCCCTAAGTGCAACCCTATCCCTAAGTGCAACCCTAAGTGCAACCCTAAGTGCAACCCTATCCCTAAGTGCAACCCTATCCCTTAGTGCAACCTTTAGTGCAACCCTAAGTGCAACCCTAAGTGCAACCCTATCCCTAAGTGCAACCCTAAGTGCAACCCTATCCCTAAGTGCAACCCTATCCCTAAGTGCAACCCTATCCCTAAGTGCAACCCTAAGTGCAACCGTAAGTGCAACCCTAAGTGCAACCCTATCCCTAAGTGCAACCCTATCCCTAAGTGCAACCCTAAGTGCAACCCTAAGTGCAACCCTATCCCTAAGTGCAACCCTATCCCTAAGTGCAACCCTATCCCTAAGTGCAACCCTATCCATAAGTGCAACCCTAAGTGCAACCCTATCCCTAAGTGCAACCCTATCCCTAAGTGCAACCCTATCCCTAAGTGCAACCCTATCCCTAAGTGCAACCCTAAGTGCAACCCTATCCCTAAGTGCAACCCTAAGTGCAACCCTATCCCTTAGTGCAACCTTTAGTGCAACCCTAAGTGCAACCCTAAGTGCAACCCTATCCCTAAGTGCAACCCTAAGTGCAACCCTATCCCTAAGTGCAACCCTATCCCTAAGTGCAACCCTAAGTGCAACCGTAAGTGCAACCCTAAGTGCAACCCTATCCCTAAGTGCAACCCTATCCCTAAGTGCAACCCTAAGTGCAACCCTATCCCTAAGTGCAACCCTAAGTGCAACCCTATCCCTAAGTGCAACCCTAAGTGCAACCCTATCCCTAAGTGCAACCCTAAGTGCAACCCTAAGTGCAACCCTATCGCTAAGTGCAACCCTAAGTCCAACCCTATCCCTAAGTGCAACCCTGAGTGCAACCCTAAGTGCAACCCTATCCCTAAGTGCAACCCTAAGTGCAACCCTATCCCTAAGTGCAACCCTAAGTGCAACCCTATCCCTAAGTGCAACCCTAAGTGCAACCCTATCCCTAAGTGCAACCCTATCCTTAAGTGCAACCCTATCCCTAAGTGCAACCCTATCCCTAAGTGCAACCCTATCCCTAAGTGCAACCCTGAGTGCAACCCTGAGTGCAACCCTAAGTGCAACCCTAAGTGCAACCCTAAGTGCAACCCTATCCCTAAGTGCAACCCTAAGTGCAACCCTATCCCTAAGTGCAACCCTAAGTGCAACCGTAAGTGCAACCCTAAGTGCAACCGTAAGTGCAACCCTATCCCTAAGTGCAACCCTAAGTGCAACCCTATCCCTAAGTGCAACCCTATCCCTAAGTGCAACCCTATCCCTAAGTGCAACCCTGAGTGCAACCCTAAGTGCAACCCTATCCCTAAGTGCAACCCTAAGTGCAACCCTATCCCTAAGTGCAACCCTAAGTGCAACCCTATCCCTAAGTGCAACCCTAAGTGCAACCCTAAGTGCAACCCTAAGTGCAACCCTATCCCTAAGTGCAACCCTAAGTGGAACCCTATCCCTAAGTGCAACCCTATCCCTAAGTGCAACCCTATCCCTAAGTGCAACCCTATCCCTGAGTGCTACCCTGAGTGCAACCCTAAGTGCAACCCTATCCCTAAATGCAACCCTAAGTGCAACCCTAAGTGCAACCCTAAGTGCAACCCTATCCCTAAGTGCAACCCTATCCCTGAGTGCAACCCTGAGTGCAACCCTAAATGCAACCCTATCCCTAAGTGCAACCCTAAGTGCAACCCTATCCCTAAGTGAAACCCTAAGTACAACCCTGAGTGCAACCCTAAGTGCAACCCTAAGTGCAACCCTATCCCTAAGTGCAACCCTAAGTGCAACCCTATCCCTAAGTGCAACCATAAGTGCAACCCTAAGTGCAACCCTATCCCTAAGTGCAACCCTATCCCTGAGTGCAACCCTATCTCTAAGTGCAACCCTAAGTGCAACCCTATCCCTAAGTGCAACCCTATCCCTAAGTGCAACCGAGTGCAACCCTAAGTGCAACCCTATCCCTAAGTGCAACCCTAAGTGCAACCCTATCCCTAAATGCAACCCTAAGTGCAACCCTTTCCCTAAGTGCAACCCTAAGTGCAACCCTAAGTGCAACCCTATCCCTAAGTGCAACCCTAAGTGGAACCCTATCCCTAAGTGCAGCCCTATCCCTAAGTGCAACCCTATCCATAAGTGCAACCCTATCCCTAAGTGCAACCCTATCCCTAAGTGCAACCCTAAGTGCAACCCTATCCCTAAGTGCAACCCTAAGTGCAACCTCTAAGTGCAACCCTAAGTGCAACCCTATCCTTAAGTGCAACCCTAAGTGCAACCCTATCCCTAAGTGCAACCCTATCCCTAAGTGCAACCCTATCCCTAAGTGCAACCCTATCCCTGAGTGCAACCGAGTGCAACCCTAAGTGCAACCCTATCCCTAAGTGCAACCCTAAGTGCAACCCTATCCCTAAGTGCAACCCTAAGTGCAACCCTATCCCTAAGTGCAACCCTGAGTGCAACCGTAAGTGCAACCCTAAGTGCAACCCTATCCCTAAGTGCAACCCTATCCCGAAGTGCAACCCTATCCCTAAGTGCAACCCTAAGTGCAACCCTATCCCTAAGTGCAACCCTAAGTGCAACCCTATCCCTAAGTGCAACCCTGAGTGCAACCGTAAGTGCAACCCTAAGTGCAACCCTATCCCTAAGTGCAACCCTATCCCGAAGTGCAACCCTATCCCTAAGTACAACCCTGAGTGCAACCCTATCCCTAAGTGCAACCCTATCCCTAAGTGCAACCCTATCCCTAAGTGCAACCCTAAGTGCAACCCTATCCCTAAGTGCAACCCTAAGTGCAACCCTATCCCTAAGTGCAACCCTAAGTGCAACCCTATCCCTAAGTGCAACCCTGAGTGCAACCGTAAGTGCAACCCTATCCCTAAGTGCAACCCTATCCCTAAGTGCAACCCTATCCCTAAGTGCAACCCTATTCCTAAGTGCAACCCTGAGTGCAACCCTATCCCTAAGTGCAACCCTAAGTGGAACCCTATCCCTAAGTGCAACCCTATCCCTAAGTGCAACCCTATCCATAAGTGCAACCCTATCCCTGAGTGCAACCCTGAGTGCAACCCTAAGGTCAACCCTATCCCTAAGTGCAACCCTAAGTGCAACCCTATCCCTAAGTGCAACCCTATCCCTAAGTGCAACCCTATCCCTAAGTGCAACCCTATCCCTAAGTGCAACCCTATCCCTAAGTGCAACCCTATCCCTGAGTGCTACCCTGAGTGCAACCCTAAGTGCAACCCTATCCCTAAGTGCAACCCTAAGTGCAACCCTAAGTGCAACCCTATCCCTAAGTGCAACCCTATCCCTAAGTGCAACCCTATCCCTGAGTGCAACCCTGAGTGCAACCCTAAGTGCAACCCTATCCCTAAGTGCAACCCTAAGTGCAACCCTATCCCTAAGTGAAACCCTAAGTGCAACCCTGAGTGCAACCCTAAGTGCAACCCTAAGTGCAACCCTATCCCTAAGTGCAACCCTAAGTGCAACCCTATCCCTAAGTGCAACCCTATCCCTAAGTGCAACCCTATCCCTAAGTGCAACCCTATCCCTAAGTGCAACCCTAAGTGCAACCCTATCTCTAAGTGCAACCCTATCCATAAGTGCAACCCTAAGTGCAACCCTATCCCTAAGTGCAACCCTATCCCTAAGTGCAACCCTATCCCTAAGTGCAACCCTATCCCTAAGTGCAACCCTAAGTGCAACCCTATCCCTAAGTGCAACCCTATCCCTAAGTGCAACCCTGAGTGCAACCCTAAGTGCAACCCTATCCCTAAGTGCAACCCTAAGTGCAACCCTATCCCTAAGTGCAACCCTAAGTGCAACCCTATCCCTTAGTGCAACCTTTAGTGCAACCCTAAGTGCAACCCTATCCCTAAGTGCAACCCTAAGTGCAACCCTATCCCTAAGTGCAACCCTAAGTGCAACCCTATCTCTAAGTGCAACCCTAAGTCCAACCCTATCCCTAAGTGCAACCCTGAGTGCAACCCTAAGTGCAACCCTATCCCTAAGTGCAACCCTAAGTGCAACCCTATCCCTAAGTGCAACCCTAAGTGCAACCCTATCCCTAAGTGCAACCCTAAGTGCAACCCTATCCCTAAGTGCAACCCTAAGTGCAACCCTATCCCTAAGTGCAACCCTATCCCTAAGTGCAACCCTAAGTGCAACCCTATCCCTAAGTGCAACCCTAAGTGCAACCCTATCCCTAAGTGCAACCCTAAGTGCAACCCTAAGTGCAACCCTAAGTGCAACCCTATCCCTAAGTGCAACCCTATCCCTAAGTGCAACCCTGAGTGCAACCCTGAGTGCAACCCTAAGTGCAACCCTAAGTGCAACCCTAAGTGCAACCCTATCCCTAAGTGCAACCCTAAGTGCAACCCTATCCCTAAGTGCAACCCTAAGTGCAACCGTAAGTGCAACCCTAAGTGCAACCGTAAGTGCAACCCTATCCCTAAGTGCAACCCTATCCCTAAGTGCAACCCTATCCCTAAGTGCAACCCTAAGTGCAACCCTATCTCTAAGTGCAACCCTAAGTGCAACCCTATCCCTAAGTGCAACCCTATCCCTAAGTGCAACCCTATCCCTAAGTGCAACCCTGAGTGCAACCCTAAGTGCAACCCTATCCCTAAGTGCAACCCTAAGTGCAACCCTATCCCTAAGTGCAACCCTAAGTGCAACCCTATCCCTAAGTGCAACCCTAAGTGCAACCCTAAGTGCAACCCTAAGTGCAACCCTATCCCTAAGTGCAACCCTAAGTGGAACCCTATCCCTAAGTGCAACCCTATCCCTAAGTGCAACCCTATCCCTAAGTGCAACCCTATCCCTGAGTGCTACCCTGAGTGCAACCCTAAGTGCAACCCTATCCCTAAATGCAACCCTAAGTGCAACCCTAAGTGCAACCCTAAGTGCAACCCTATCCCTAAGTGCAACCCTATCCCTAAGTGCAACCCTATCCCTGAGTGCAACCCTGAGTGCAACCCTAAGTGCAACCCTATCCCTAAGTGCAACCCTAAGTGCAACCCTATCCCTAAGTGAAACCCTAAGTACAACCCTGAGTGCAACCCTAAGTGCAACCCTAAGTGCAACCCTATCCCTAAGTGCAACCCTAAGTGCAACCCTATCCCTAAGTGCAACCATAAGTGCAACCCTAAGTGCAACCCTATCCCTAAGTGCAACCCTATCCCTGAGTGCAACCCTATCTCTAAGTGCAACCCTAAGTGCAACCCTATCCCTAAGTGCAACCCTATCCCTAAGTGCAACCGAGTGCAATCCTAAGTGCAACCCTATCCCTAAGTGCAACCCTAAGTGCAACCCTATCCCTAAATGCAACCCTAAGTGCAACCCTTTCCCTAAGTGCAACCCTAAGTGCAACCCTAAGTGCAACCCTATCCCTAAGTGCAACCCTAAGTGGAACCCTATCCCTAAGTGCAACCCTATCCCTAAGTGCAACCCTATCCATAAGTGCAACCCTATCCCTGAGTGCAACCCTGAGTGCAACCCTAAGTGCAACCCTATCCCTAAGTGCAACCCTAAGTGCAACCCTATCCCTAAGTGCAACCCTAAGTGCAACCTCTAAGTGCAACCCTAAGTGCAACCCTATCCTTAAGTGCAACCCTAAGTGCAACCCTATCCCTAAGTGCAACCCTATCCCTAAGTGCAACCCTATCCCTAAGTGCAACCCTATCCCTGAGTGCAACCGAGTGCAACCCTAAGTGCAACCCTATCCCTAAGTGCAACCCTAAGTGCAACCCTATCCCTAAGTGCAACCCTAAGTGCAACCCTATCCCTAAGTGCAACCCTGAGTGCAACCGTAAGTGCAACCCTAAGTGCAACCCTATCCCTAAGTGCAACCCTATCCCGAAGTGCAACCCTATCCCTAAGTGCAACCCTAAGTGCAACCCTATCCCTAAGTGCAACCCTAAGTGCAACCCTATCCCTAAGTGCAACCCTGAGTGCAACCGTAAGTGCAACCCTAAGTGCAACCCTATCCCTAAGTGCAACCCTATCCCTGAGTGCAACCCTATCTCTAAGTGCAACCCTAAGTGCAACCCTATCCCTAAGTGCAACCCTATCCCTAAGTGCAACCCTGAGTGCAACCCTAAGTGCAACCCTATCCCTAAGTGCAACCCTATCCCTAAATGCAACCCTAAGTGCAACCCTATCCCTAAGTGCAACCCTAAGTGCAACCCTAAGTGCAACCCTATCCCTAAGTGCAACCCTAAGTGCAACCCTATCCCTAAGTGCAACCCTAAGTGCAACCCTAAGTGCAACCCTAAGTGCAACCCTAAGTGCAACCCTATCCCTAAGTGCAACCCTATCCCTAAGTGCAACCCTATCCCTGAGTGCAACCCTATCCCTAAGTGCAACCCTATCCCTAAGTGCAACCCTATCCCTAAGTGCAATCCTAAGTGCAACCCTAAGTGCAACCCTAAGTGCAACCCTATCCCTAAGTGCAACCCTATCCCTAAGTGCAACCCTATCCCTAAGTGCAACCCTATCCCTAAGTGCAACCCTAAGTGCAACCCTATCCCTAAGTGCAACCCTATCCCTAAGTGCAACCCTGAGTGCAACCCTAAGTGCAACCCTATCCCTAAGTGCAACCCTAAGTGCAACCCTATCCCTTAGTGCAACCTTTAGTGCAACCCTAAGTGCAACCCTAAGTGCAACCCTATCCCTAAGTGCAACCCTAAGTGCAACCCTATCCCTAAGTGCAACCCTATCCCTAAGTGCAACCCTATCCCTAAGTGCAACCCTAAGTGCAACCGTAAGTGCAACCCTAAGTGCAACCCTATCCCTAAGTGCAACCCTATCCCTAAGTGCAACCCTAAGTGCAACCCTAAGTGCAACCCTATCCCTAAGTGCAACCGTATCCCTAAGTGCAACCCTATCCCTAAGTGCAACCCTAAGTGCAACCCTATCCCTAAGTGCAACCCTATCCATAAGTGCAACCCTAAGTGCAACCCTATCCCTAAGTGCAACCCTATCCCTAAGTGCAACCCTATCCCTAAGTGCAACCCTATCCCTAAGTGCAACCCTAAGTGCAACCCTATCCCTAAGTGCAACCCTATCCCTAAGTGCAACCCTGAGTGCAACCCTAAGTGCAACCCTATCCCTAAGTGCAACCCTAAGTGCAACCCTATCCCTAAGTGCAACCCTAAGTGCAACCCTATCCCTTAGTGCAACCTTTAGTGCAACCCTAAGTGCAACCCTAAGTGCAACCCTATCCCTAAGTGCAACCCTAAGTGCAACCCTATCCCTAAGTGCAACCCTATCCCTAAGTGCAACCCTAAGTGCAACCGTAAGTGCAACCCTAAGTGCAACCCTATCCCTAAGTGCAACCCTATCCCTAAGTGCAACCCTAAGTGCAACCCTATCCCTAAGTGCAACCCTAAGTGCAACCCTATCCCTAAGTGCAACCCTAAGTGCAACCCTATCCCTAAGTGCAACCCTAAGTGCAACCCTAAGTGCAACCCTATCTCTAAGTGCAACCCTAAGTCCAACCCTATCCCTAAGTGCAACCCTGAGTGCAACCCTAAGTGTAACCCTATCCCTAAGTGCAACCCTAAATGCAACCCTATCCCTAAGTGCAACCCTAAGTGCAACCCTATCCCTAAGTGCAACCCTAAGTGCAACCCTATCCCTAAGTGCAACCCTATCCTTAAGTGCAACCCTATCCCTAAGTGCAACCCTATCCCTAAGTGCAACCCTATCCCTAAGTGCAACCCTATCCCTAAGTGCAACCCTGAGTGCAACCCTGAGTGCAACCCTAAGTGCAACCCTAAGTGCAACCCTATCCCTAAGTGCAACCCTAAGTGCAACCCTATCCCTAAGTGCAACCCTAAGTGCAACCGTAAGTGCAACCCTAAGTGCAACCGTAAGTGCAACCCTATCCCTAAGTGCAACCCTAAGTGCAACCCTATCTCTAAGTGCAACCCTAAGTGCAACCCTATCCCTAAGTGCAACCCTATCCCTAAGTGCAACCCTATCCCTAAGTGCAACCCTGAGTGCAACCCTAAGTGCAACCCTATCCCTAAGTGCAACCCTAAGTGCAACCCTATCCCTAAGTGCAACCCTAAGTGCAACCCTATCCCTAAGTGCAACCCTAAGTGCAACCCTAAGTGCAACCCTAAGTGCAACCCTATCCCTAAGTGCAACCCTAAGTGGAACCCTATCCCTAAGTGCAACCCTATCCCTAAGTGCAACCCTATCCCTAAGTGCAACCCTATCCCTGAGTGCTACCCTGAGTGCAACCCTAAGTGCAACCCTATCCCTAAATGCAACCCTAAGTGCAACCCTAAGTGCAACCCTAAGTGCAACCCTATCCCTAAGTGCAACCCTATCCCTAAGTGCAACCCTATCCCTAAGTGCAACCCTATCCCTGAGTGCAACCCTGAGTGCAACCCTAAGTGCAACCCTATCCCTAAGTGCAACCCTAAGTGCAACCCTAAGTGCAACCCTATCCCTAAGTGCAACCCTATCCCTAAGTGCAACCCTATCCATAAGTGCAACCCTAAGTGCAACCCTATCCCTAAGTGCAACCCTATCCCTAAGTGCAACCCTATCCCTAAGTGCAACCCTATCCCTAAGTGCAACCCTAAGTGCAACCCTATCCCTAAGTGCAACCCTATCCCTAAGTGCAACCCTGAGTGCAACCCTAAGTGCAACCCTATCCCTAAGTGCAACCCTAAGTGCAACCCTATCCCTAAGTGCAACCCTAAGTGCAACCCTATCCCTTAGTGCAACCTTTAGTGCAACCCTAAGTGCAACCCTAAGTGCAACCCTATCCCTAAGTGCAACCCTAAGTGCAACCCTATCCCTAAGTGCAACCCTATCCCTAAGTGCAACCCTATCCCTAAGTGCAACCCTAAGTGCAACCGTAAGTGCAACCCTAAGTGCAACCCTATCCCTAAGTGCAACCCTATCCCTAAGTGCAACCCTAAGTGCAACCCTAAGTGCAACCCTATCCCTAAGTGCAACCCTATCCCTTAGTGCAACCTTTAGTGCAACCCTAAGTGCAACCCTAAGTGCAACCCTATCCCTAAGTGCAACCCTAAGTGCAACCCTATCCCTAAGTGCAACCCTATCCCTAAGTGCAACCCTATCCCTAAGTGCAACCCTAAGTGCAACCGTAAGTGCAACCCTAAGTGCAACCCTATCCCTAAGTGCAACCCTATCCCTAAGTGCAACCCTAAGTGCAACCCTAAGTGCAACCCTATCCCTAAGTGCAACCCTATCCCTAAGTGCAACCCTATCCCTAAGTGCAACCCTATCCATAAGTGCAACCCTAAGTGCAACCCTATCCCTAAGTGCAACCCTATCCCTAAGTGCAACCCTATCCCTAAGTGCAACCCTATCCCTAAGTGCAACCCTAAGTGCAACCCTATCCCTAAGTGCAACCCTAAGTGCAACCCTATCCCTTAGTGCAACCTTTAGTGCAACCCTAAGTGCAACCCTAAGTGCAACCCTATCCCTAAGTGCAACCCTAAGTGCAACCCTATCCCTAAGTGCAACCCTATCCCTAAGTGCAACCCTAAGTGCAACCGTAAGTGCAACCCTAAGTGCAACCCTATCCCTAAGTGCAACCCTATCCCTAAGTGCAACCCTAAGTGCAACCCTATCCCTAAGTGCAACCCTAAGTGCAACCCTATCCCTAAGTGCAACCCTAAGTGCAACCCTATCCCTAAGTGCAACCCTAAGTGCAACCCTAAGTGCAACCCTATCGCTAAGTGCAACCCTAAGTCCAACCCTATCCCTAAGTGCAACCCTGAGTGCAACCCTAAGTGCAACCCTATCCCTAAGTGCAACCCTAAGTGCAACCCTATCCCTAAGTGCAACCCTAAGTGCAACCCTATCCCTAAGTGCAACCCTAAGTGCAACCCTATCCCTAAGTGCAACCCTATCCTTAAGTGCAACCCTATCCCTAAGTGCAACCCTATCCCTAAGTGCAACCCTATCCCTAAGTGCAACCCTATCCCTAAGTGCAACCCTGAGTGCAACCCTGAGTGCAACCCTAAGTGCAACCCTAAGTGCAACCCTAAGTGCAACCCTATCCCTAAGTGCAACCCTAAGTGCAACCCTATCCCTAAGTGCAACCCTAAGTGCAACCGTAAGTGCAACCCTAAGTGCAACCGTAAGTGCAACCCTATCCCTAAGTGCAACCCTAAGTGCAACCCTATCCCTAAGTGCAACCCTATCCCTAAGTGCAACCCTATCCCTAAGTGCAACCCTGAGTGCAACCCTAAGTGCAACCCTATCCCTAAGTGCAACCCTAAGTGCAACCCTATCCCTAAGTGCAACCCTAAGTGCAACCCTATCCCTAAGTGCAACCCTAAGTGCAACCCTAAGTGCAACCCTAAGTGCAACCCTATCCCTAAGTGCAACCCTAAGTGGAACCCTATCCCTAAGTGCAACCCTATCCCTAAGTGCAACCCTATCCCTAAGTGCAACCCTATCCCTGAGTGCTACCCTGAGTGCAACCCTAAGTGCAACCCTATCCCTAAATGCAACCCTAAGTGCAACCCTAAGTGCAACCCTAAGTGCAACCCTATCCCTAAGTGCAACCCTATCCCTGAGTGCAACCCTGAGTGCAACCCTAAATGCAACCCTATCCCTAAGTGCAACCCTAAGTGCAACCCTATCCCTAAGTGAAACCCTAAGTACAACCCTGAGTGCAACCCTAAGTGCAACCCTAAGTGCAACCCTATCCCTAAGTGCAACCCTAAGTGCAACCCTATCCCTAAGTGCAACCATAAGTGCAACCCTAAGTGCAACCCTATCCCTAAGTGCAACCCTATCCCTGAGTGCAACCCTATCTCTAAGTGCAACCCTAAGTGCAACCCTATCCCTAAGTGCAACCCTATCCCTAAGTGCAACCGAGTGCAACCCTAAGTGCAACCCTATCCCTAAGTGCAACCCTAAGTGCAACCCTATCCCTAAATGCAACCCTAAGTGCAACCCTTTCCCTAAGTGCAACCCTAAGTGCAACCCTAAGTGCAACCCTATCCCTAAGTGCAACCCTAAGTGGAACCCTATCCCTAAGTGCAACCCTATCCCTAAGTGCAACCCTATCCATAAGTGCAACCCTATCCCTGAGTGCAACCCTGAGTGCAACCCTAAGTGCAACCCTATCCCTAAGTGCAACCCTAAGTGCAACCCTATCCCTAAGTGCAACCCTAAGTGCAACCTCTAAGTGCAACCCTAAGTGCAACCCTATCCTTAAGTGCAACCCTAAGTGCAACCCTATCCCTAAGTGCAACCCTATCCCTAAGTGCAACCCTATCCCTAAGTGCAACCCTATCCCTGAGTGCAACCGAGTGCAACCCTAAGTGCAACCCTATCCCTAAGTGCAACCCTAAGTGCAACCCTATCCCTAAGTGCAACCCTAAGTGCAACCCTATCCCTAAGTGCAACCCTGAGTGCAACCGTAAGTGCAACCCTAAGTGCAACCCTATCCCTAAGTGCAACCCTATCCCGAAGTGCAACCCTATCCCTAAGTGCAACCCTAAGTGCAACCCTATCCCTAAGTGCAACCCTAAGTGCAACCCTATCCCTAAGTGCAACCCTGAGTGCAACCGTAAGTGCAACCCTAAGTGCAACCCTATCCCTAAGTGCAACCCTATCCCGAAGTGCAACCCTATCCCTAAGTACAACCCTGAGTGCAACCCTATCCCTAAGTGCAACCCTATCCCTAAGTGCAACCCTATCCCTAAGTGCAACCCTAAGTGCAACCCTATCCCTAAGTGCAACCCTAAGTGCAACCCTATCCCTAAGTGCAACCCTAAGTGCAACCCTATCCCTAAGTGCAACCCTGAGTGCAACCGTAAGTGCAACCCTATCCCTAAGTGCAACCCTATCCCTAAGTGCAACCCTATCCCTAAGTGCAACCCTGAGTGCAACCCTATCCCTAAGTGCAACCCTAAGTGGAACCCTATCCCTAAGTGCAACCCTATCCCTAAGTGCAACCCTATCCATAAGTGCAACCCTATCCCTGAGTGCAACCCTGAGTGCAACCCTAAGGTCAACCCTATCCCTAAGTGCAACCCTAAGGTCAACCCTATCCCTAAGTGCAACCCTAAGTGCAACCCTATCCCTAAGTGCAACCCTATCCCTAAGTGCAACCCTATCCCTAAGTGCAACCCTATCCCTGAGTGCTACCCTGAGTGCAACCCTAAGTGCAACCCTATCCCTAAGTGCAACCCTAAGTGCAACCCTAAGTGCAACCCTATCCCTAAGTGCAACCCTATCCCTAAGTGCAACCCTATCCCTGAGTGCAACCCTGAGTGCAACCCTAAGTGCAACCCTATCCCTAAGTGCAACCCTAAGTGCAACCCTATCCCTAAGTGAAACCCTAAGTGCAACCCTGAGTGCAACCCTAAGTGCAACCCTAAGTGCAACCCTATCCCTAAGTGCAACCCTAAGTGCAACCCTATCCCTAAGTGCAACCCTATCCCTAAGTGCAACCCTATCCCTAAGTGCAACCCTATCCCTAAGTGCAACCCTAAGTGCAACCCTATCTCTAAGTGCAACCCTATCCATAAGTGCAACCCTAAGTGCAACCCTATCCCTAAGTGCAACCCTATCCCTAAGTGCAACCCTATCCCTAAGTGCAACCCTATCCCTAAGTGCAACCCTAAGTGCAACCCTATCCCTAAGTGCAACCCTATCCCTAAGTGCAACCCTGAGTGCAACCCTAAGTGCAACCCTATCCCTAAGTGCAACCCTAAGTGCAACCCTATCCCTAAGTGCAACCCTAAGTGCAACCCTATCCCTTAGTGCAACCTTTAGTGCAACCCTAAGTGCAACCCTAAGTGCAACCCTATCCCTAAGTGCAACCCTAAGTGCAACCCTATCCCTAAGTGCAACCCTATCCCTAAGTGCAACCCTAAGTGCAACCGTAAGTGCAACCCTAAGTGCAACCCTATCCCTAAGTGCAACCCTATCCCTAAGTGCAACCCTAAGTGCAACCCTATCCCTAAGTGCAACCCTAAGTGCAACCCTATCCCTAAGTGCAACCCTAAGTGCAACCCTATCCCTAAGTGCAACCCTAAGTGCAACCCTAAGTGCAACCCTATCTCTAAGTGCAACCCTAAGTCCAACCCTATCCCTAAGTGCAACCCTGAGTGCAACCCTAAGTGCAACCCTATCCCTAAGTGCAACCCTAAGTGCAACCCTATCCCTAAGTGCAACCCTAAGTGCAACCCTATCCCTAAGTGCAACCCTAAGTGCAACCCTATCCCTAAGTGCAACCCTATCCTTAAGTGCAACCCTATCCCTAAGTGCAACCCTATCCCTAAGTGCAACCCTATCCCTAAGTGCAACCCTGAGTGCAACCCTGAGTGCAACCCTAAGTGCAACCCTAAGTGCAACCCTATCCCTAAGTGCAACCCTAAGTGCAACCCTATCCCTAAGTGCAACCCTAAGTGCAACCGTAAGTGCAACCCTAAGTGCAACCGTAAGTGCAACCCTATCCCTAAGTGCAACCCTATCCCTAAGTGCAACCCTATCCCTAAGTGCAACCCTAAGTGCAACCCTATCTCTAAGTGCAACCCTAAGTGCAACCCTATCCCTAAGTGCAACCCTATCCCTAAGTGCAACCCTATCCCTAAGTGCAACCCTGAGTGCAACCCTAAGTGCAACCCTATCCCTAAGTGCAACCCTAAGTGCAACCCTATCCCTAAGTGCAACCCTAAGTGCAACCCTATCCCTAAGTGCAACCCTAAGTGCAACCCTAAGTGCAACCCTAAGTGCAACCCTATCCCTAAGTGCAACCCTAAGTGGAACCCTATCCCTAAGTGCAACCCTATCCCTAAGTGCAACCCTATCCCTAAGTGCAACCCTATCCCTGAGTGCTACCCTGAGTGCAACCCTAAGTGCAACCCTATCCCTAAATGCAACCCTAAGTGCAACCCTAAGTGCAACCCTAAGTGCAACCCTATCCCTAAGTGCAACCCTATCCCTAAGTGCAACCCTATCCCTGAGTGCAACCCTGAGTGCAACCCTAAGTGCAACCCTATCCCTAAGTGCAACCCTAAGTGCAACCCTATCCCTAAGTGAAACCCTAAGTACAACCCTGAGTGCAACCCTAAGTGCAACCCTAAGTGCAACCCTATCCCTAAGTGCAACCCTAAGTGCAACCCTATCCCTAAGTGCAACCATAAGTGCAACCCTAAGTGCAACCCTATCCCTAAGTGCAACCCTATCCCTGAGTGCAACCCTATCTCTAAGTGCAACCCTAAGTGCAACCCTATCCCTAAGTGCAACCCTATCCCTAAGTGCAACCGAGTGCAACCCTAAGTGCAACCCTATCCCTAAGTGCAACCCTAAGTGCAACCCTATCCCTAAATGCAACCCTAAGTGCAACCCTTTCCCTAAGTGCAACCCTAAGTGCAACCCTAAGTGCAACCCTATCCCTAAGTGCAACCCTAAGTGGAACCCTATCCCTAAGTGCAACCCTATCCCTAAGTGCAACCCTATCCATAAGTGCAACCCTATCCCTGAGTGCAACCCTGAGTGCAACCCTAAGTGCAACCCTATCCCTAAGTGCAACCCTAAGTGCAACCCTATCCCTAAGTGCAACCCTAAGTGCAACCTCTAAGTGCAACCCTAAGTGCAACCCTATCCTTAAGTGCAACCCTAAGTGCAACCCTATCCCTAAGTGCAACCCTATCCCTAAGTGCAACCCTATCCCTAAGTGCAACCCTATCCCTGAGTGCAACCGAGTGCAACCCTAAGTGCAACCCTATCCCTAAGTGCAACCCTAAGTGCAACCCTATCCCTAAGTGCAACCCTAAGTGCAACCCTATCCCTAAGTGCAACCCTGAGTGCAACCGTAAGTGCAACCCTAAGTGCAACCCTATCCCTAAGTGCAACCCTATCCCGAAGTGCAACCCTATCCCTAAGTGCAACCCTAAGTGCAACCCTATCCCTAAGTGCAACCCTAAGTGCAACCCTATCCCTAAGTGCAACCCTGAGTGCAACCGTAAGTGCAACCCTAAGTGCAACCCTATCCCTAAGTGCAACCCTATCCCTGAGTGCAACCCTATCTCTAAGTGCAACCCTAAGTGCAACCCTATCCCTAAGTGCAACCCTATCCCTAAGTGCAACCCTGAGTGCAACCCTAAGTGCAACCCTATCCCTAAGTGCAACCCTAAGTGCAACCCTATCCCTAAATGCAACCCTAAGTGCAACCCTATCCCTAAGTGCAACCCTAAGTGCAACCCTATGCCTAAATGCAACCCTAAGTGCAACCGTAAGTGCAACCCTATCCCTAAGTGCAACCCTATCCCTAAGTGCAACCCTATCCCTAAGTGCAACCCTAAGTGCAACCCTATCTCTAAGTGCAACCCTAAGTGCAACCCTATCCCTAAGTGCAACCCTATCCCTAAGTGCAACCCTATCCCTAAGTGCAACCCTGAGTGCAACCCTAAGTGCAACCCTATCCCTAAGTGCAACCCTAAGTGCAACCCTATCCCTAAGTGCAACCCTAAGTGCAACCCTATCCCTAAGTGCAACCCTAAGTGCAACCCTAAGTGCAACCCTAAGTGCAACCCTATCCCTAAGTGCAACCCTAAGTGGAACCCTATCCCTAAGTGCAACCCTATCCCTAAGTGCAACCCTATCCCTAAGTGCAACCCTATCCCTGAGTGCTACCCTGAGTGCAACCCTAAGTGCAACCCTATCCCTAAATGCAACCCTAAGTGCAACCCTAAGTGCAACCCTAAGTGCAACCCTATCCCTAAGTGCAACCCTATCCCTAAGTGCAACCCTATCCCTGAGTGCAACCCTGAGTGCAACCCTAAGTGCAACCCTATCCCTAAGTGCAACCCTAAGTGCAACCCTATCCCTAAGTGAAACCCTAAGTACAACCCTGAGTGCAACCCTAAGTGCAACCCTATCCCTAAGTGCAACCCTAAGTGCAACCCTATCCCTAAGTGCAACCATAAGTGCAACCCTAAGTGCAACCCTATCCCTAAGTGCAACCCTATCCCTGAGTGCAACCCTATCTCTAAGTGCAACCCTAAGTGCAACCCTATCCCTAAGTGCAACCGAGTGCAACCCTAAGTGCAACCCTATCCCTAAGTGCAACCCTAAGTGCAACCCTATCCCTAAATGCAACCCTAAGTGCAACCCTTTCCCTAAGTGCAACCCTAAGTGCAACCCTAAGTGCAACCCTATCCCTAAGTGCAACCCTAAGTGGAACCCTATCCCTAAGTGCAACCCTATCCCTAAGTGCAACCCTATCCATAAGTGCAACCCTATCCCTGAGTGCAACCCTGAGTGCAACCCTAAGTGCAACCCTATCCCTAAGTGCAACCCTAAGTGCAACCCTATCCCTAAGTGCAACCCTAAGTGCAACCTCTAAGTGCAACCCTAAGTGCAACCCTATCCTTAAGTGCAACCCTAAGTGCAACCCTATCCCTAAGTGCAACCCTATCCCTAAGTGCAACCCTATCCCTAAGTGCAACCCTATCCCTGAGTGCAACCGAGTGCAACCCTAAGTGCAACCCTATCCCTAAGTGCAACCCTAAGTGCAACCCTATCCCTAAGTGCAACCCTAAGTGCAACCCTATCCCTAAGTGCAACCCTGAGTGCAACCGTAAGTGCAACCCTAAGTGCAACCCTATCCCTAAGTGCAACCCTATCCCGAAGTGCAACCCTATCCCTAAGTGCAACCCTAAGTGCAACCCTATCCCTAAGTGCAACCCTAAGTGCAACCCTATCCCTAAGTGCAACCCTGAGTGCAACCGTAAGTGCAACCCTAAGTGCAACCCTATCCCTAAGTGCAACCCTATCCCTGAGTGCAACCCTATCTCTAAGTGCAACCCTAAGTGCAACCCTATCCCTAAGTGCAACCCTATCCCTAAGTGCAACCCTGAGTGCAACCCTAAGTGCAACCCTATCCCTAAGTGCAACCCTAAGTGCAACCCTATCCCTAAATGCAACCCTAAGTGCAACCCTATCCCTAAGTGCAACCCTAAGTGCAACCCTAAGTGCAACCCTATCCCTAAGTGCAACCCTAAGTGCAACCCTATCCCTAAGTGCAACCCTAAGTGCAACCCTAAGTGCAACCCTAAGTGCAACCCTAAGTGCAACCCTATCCCTAAGTGCAACCCTATCCCTAAGTGCAACCCTATCCCTGAGTGCAACCCTATCCCTAAGTGCAACCCTATCCCTAAGTGCAACCCTATCCCTAAGTGCAATCCTAAGTGCAACCCTAAGTGCAACCCTATCCCTAAGTGCAACCCTATCCCTAAGTGCAACCCTATCCCTAAGTGCAACCCTATCCCTAAGTGCAACCCTAAGTGCAACCCTATCCCTAAGTGCAACCCTATCCATAAGTGCAACCCTAAGTGCAACCCTATCCCTAAGTGCAACCCTATCCCTAAGTGCAACCCTATCCCTAAGTGCAACCCTATCCCTAAGTGCAACCCTAAGTGCAACCCTATCCCTAAGTGCAACCCTATCCCTAAGTGCAACCCTGAGTGCAACCCTAAGTGCAACCCTATCCCTAAGTGCAACCCTAAGTGCAACCCTATCCCTTAGTGCAACCTTTAGTGCAACCCTAAGTGCAACCCTAAGTGCAACCCTATCCCTAAGTGCAACCCTAAGTGCAACCCTATCCCTAAGTGCAACCCTATCCCTAAGTGCAACCCTATCCCTAAGTGCAACCCTAAGTGCAACCGTAAGTGCAACCCTAAGTGCAACCCTATCCCTAAGTGCAACCCTATCCCTAAGTGCAACCCTAAGTGCAACCCTAAGTGCAACCCTATCCCTAAGTGCAACCGTATCCCTAAGTGCAACCCTATCCCTAAGTGCAACCCTATCCCTAAGTGCAACCCTAAGTGCAACCCTATCCCTAAGTGCAACCCTATCCATAAGTGCAACCCTAAGTGCAACCCTATCCCTAAGTGCAACCCTATCCCTAAGTGCAACCCTATCCCTAAGTGCAACCCTATCCCTAAGTGCAACCCTAAGTGCAACCCTATCCCTAAGTGCAACCCTATCCCTAAGTGCAACCCTGAGTGCAACCCTAAGTGCAACCCTATCCCTAAGTGCAACCCTAAGTGCAACCCTATCCCTAAGTGCAACCCTAAGTGCAACCCTATCCCTTAGTGCAACCTTTAGTGCAACCCTAAGTGCAACCCTAAGTGCAACCCTATCCCTAAATGCAACCCTAAGTGCAACCCTATCCCTAAGTGCAACCCTATCCCTAAGTGCAACCCTAAGTGCAACCGTAAGTGCAACCCTAAGTGCAACCCTATCCCTAAGTGCAACCCTATCCCTAAGTGCAACCCTAAGTGCAACCCTATCCCTAAGTGCAACCCTAAGTGCAACCCTATCCCTAAGTGCAACCCTAAGTGCAACCCTATCCCTAAGTGCAACCCTAAGTGCAACCCTAAGTGCAACCCTATCTCTAAGTGCAACCCTAAGTCCAACCCTATCCCTAAGTGCAACCCTGAGTGCAACCCTAAGTGTAACCCTATCCCTAAGTGCAACCCTAAATGCAACCCTATCCCTAAGTGCAACCCTAAGTGCAACCCTATCCCTAAGTGCAACCCTAAGTGCAACCCTATCCCTAAGTGCAACCCTATCCTTAAGTGCAACCCTATCCCTAAGTGCAACCCTATCCCTAAGTGCAACCCTATCCCTAAGTGCAACCCTATCCCTAAGTGCAACCCTGAGTGCAACCCTGAGTGCAACCCTAAGTGCAACCCTAAGTGCAACCCTATCCCTAAGTGCAACCCTAAGTGCAACCCTATCCCTAAGTGCAACCCTAAGTGCAACCGTAAGTGCAACCCTAAGTGCAACCGTAAGTGCAACCCTATCCCTAAGTGCAACCCTAAGTGCAACCCTATCTCTAAGTGCAACCCTAAGTGCAACCCTATCCCTAAGTGCAACCCTATCCCTAAGTGCAACCCTATCCCTAAGTGCAACCCTGAGTGCAACCCTAAGTGCAACCCTATCCCTAAGTGCAACCCTAAGTGCAACCCTATCCCTAAGTGCAACCCTAAGTGCAACCCTATCCCTAAGTGCAACCCTAAGTGCAACCCTAAGTGCAACCCTAAGTGCAACCCTATCCCTAAGTGCAACCCTAAGTGGAACCCTATCCCTAAGTGCAACCCTATCCCTAAGTGCAACCCTATCCCTAAGTGCAACCCTATCCCTGAGTGCTACCCTGAGTGCAACCCTAAGTGCAACCCTATCCCTAAATGCAACCCTAAGTGCAACCCTAAGTGCAACCCTAAGTGCAACCCTATCCCTAAGTGCAACCCTATCCCTAAGTGCAACCCTATCCCTAAGTGCAACCCTATCCCTAAGTGCAACCCTATCCCTAAGTGCAACCCTATCCCTAAGTGCAACCCTAAGTGCAACCCTATCCCTAAGTGCAACCCTAAGTGCAACCCTATCCCTTAGTGCAACCTTTAGTGCAACCCTAAGTGCAACCCTAAGTGCAACCCTATCCCTAAGTGCAACCCTAAGTGCAACCCTATCCCGAAGTGCAACCCTATCCCTAAGTGCAACCCTAAGTGCAACCGTAAGTGCAACCCTAAGTGCAATCCTATCCCTAAGTGCAACCCTATCCCTAAGTGCAACCCTAAGTGCAACCCTATCCCTAAGTGCAACCCTAAGTGCAACCGTAAGTGCAACCCTAAGTGCAACCCTATCCCTAAGTGCAACCCTAACCCTAAGTGCAACCCTAAGTGCAACCCTAAGTGCAACCCTATCCCTAAGTGCAACCCTATCCCTAAGTGCAACCCTATCCCTAAGTGCAACCCTATCCCTAAGTGCAACCCTAAGTGCAACCCTATCCCTAAGTGCAACCCTATCCATAAGTGCATCCATAAGTGCAACCCTATCCCTAAGTGCAACCCTATCCCTAAGTGCAACCCTATCCCTAAGTGCAACCCTATCCCTAAGTGCAACCCTAAGTGCAACCCTATCCCTAAGTGCAACCCTATCCCTAAGTGCAACCCTGAGTGCAACCCTAAGTGCAACCCTATCCCTAAGTGCAACCCTAAGTGCAACCCTATCCCTAAGTGCAACCCTAAGTGCAACCCTATCCCTTAGTGCAACCTTTAGTGCAACCCTAAGTGCAACCCTAAGTGCAACCCTATCCCTAAGTGCAACCCTAAGTGCAACCCTATCCCGAAGTGCAACCCTATCCCTAAGTGCAACCCTAAGTGCAACCGTAAGTGCAACCCTAAGTGCAATCCTATCCCTAAGTGCAACCCTATCCCTAAGTGCAACCCTAAGTGCAACCCTATCCCTAAGTGCAACCCTAAGTGCAACCCTATCCCTAAGTGCAACCCTAAGTGCAACCCTATCCCTAAGTGCAACCCTAAGTGCAACCCTAAGTGCAACCCTATCGCTAAGTGCAACCCTAAGTCCAACCCTATCCCTAAGTGCAACCCTGAGTGCAACCCTAAGTGCAACCCTATCCCTAAGTGCAACCCTAAGTGCAACCCTATCCCTAAGTGCAACCCTAAGTGCAACCCTATCCCTAAGTGCAACCCTAAGTGCAACCCTATCCCTAAGTGCAACCCTATCCTTAAGTGCAACCCTATCCCTAAGTGCAACCCTATCCCTAAGTGCAACCCTATCCCTAAGTGCAACCCTATCCCTAAGTGCAACCCTGAGTGCAACCCTGAGTGCAACCCTAAGTGCAACCCTGAGTGCAACCCTAAGTGCAACCCTATCCCTAAGTGCAACCGTAAGTGCAACCCTATCCCTAAGTGCAACCCTAAGTGCAACCCTATCTCTAAGTGCAACCCTAAGTGCAACCCTATCCCTAAGTGCAACCCTATCCCTAAGTGCAACCCTAAGTGCAACCCTATCCCTAAGTGCAACCCTATCCATAAGTGCAACCCTAAGTGCAACCCTATCCCTAAGTGCAACCCTATCCCTAAGTGCAACCCTATCCCTAAGTGCAACCCTAAGTGCAACCCTATCCCTAAGTGCAACCCTATCCCTAAGTGCAACCCTGAGTGCAACCCTAAGTGCAACCCTATCCCTAAGTGCAACCCTAAGTGCAACCCTATCCCTAAGTGCAACCTTAAGTGCAACCCTATCCCTTAGTGCAACCTTTAGTGCAACCCTAAGTGCAACCCTAAGTGCAACCCTATCCCTAAGTGCAACCCTAAGTGCAACCCTATCCCTAAGTGCAACCCTATCCCTAAGTGCAACCCTAAGTGCAACCCTATCCCTAAATGCAACCCTAAGTGCAACCCTATCCCTAAGTGCAACCCTAAGTGCAACCCTAAGTGCAACCCTATCCCTAAGTGCAACCCTAAGTGCAACCCTATCCCTAAGTGCAACCCTAAGTGCAACCCTAAGTGCAACCCTAAGTGCAACCCTATCCCTAAGTGCAACCCTATCCCTAAGTGCAACCCTATCCCTGAGTGCAACCCTATCCCTAAGTGCAACCCTATCCCTAAGTGCAACCCTATCCCTAAGTGCAACCCTAAGTGCAACCCTAAGTGCAACCCTAAGTGCAACCCTAAGTGCAACCCTATCCCTAAGTGCAACCCTATCCCTAAGTGCAACCCTATCCATAAGTGCAACCCTAAGTGCAACCCTATCCCTAAGTGCAACCCTATCCCTAAGTGCAACCCTATCCCTAAGTGCAACCCTATCCCTAAGTGCAACCCTAAGTGCAACCCTATCCCTAAGTGCAACCCTATCCCTAAGTGCAACCCTGAGTGCAACCCTAAGTGCAACCCTATCCCTAAGTGCAACCCTAAGTGCAACCCTATCCCTAAGTGCAACCCTAAGTGCAACCCTATCCCTTAGTGCAACCTTTAGTGCAACCCTAAGTGCAACCCTAAGTGCAACCCTATCCCTAAGTGCAACCCTAAGTGCAACCCTATCCCTAAGTGCAACCCTATCCCTAAGTGCAACCCTATCCCTAAGTGCAACCCTAAGTGCAACCGTAAGTGCAACCCTAAGTGCAACCCTATCCCTAAGTGCAACCCTATCCCTAAGTGCAACCCTAAGTGCAACCCTAAGTGCAACCCTATCCCTAAGTGCAACCCTATCCCTAAGTGCAACCCTATCCCTAAGTGCAACCCTATCCATAAGTGCAACCCTAAGTGCAACCCTATCCCTAAGTGCAACCCTATCCCTAAGTGCAACCCTATCCCTAAGTGCAACCCTAAGTGCAACCCTATCCCTAAGTGCAACCCTAAGTGCAACCCTATCCCTTAGTGCAACCTTTAGTGCAACCCTAAGTGCAACCCTAAGTGCAACCCTATCCCTAAGTGCAACCCTAAGTGCAACCCTATCCCTAAGTGCAACCCTATCCCTAAGTGCAACCCTAAGTGCAACCGTAAGTGCAACCCTAAGTGCAACCCTATCCCTAAGTGCAACCCTATCCCTAAGTGCAACCCTAAGTGCAACCCTATCCCTAAGTGCAACCCTAAGTGCAACCCTATCCCTAAGTGCAACCCTAAGTGCAACCCTATCCCTAAGTGCAACCCTAAGTGCAACCCTAAGTGCAACCCTATCGCTAAGTGCAACCCTAAGTCCAACCCTATCCCTAAGTGCAACCCTGAGTGCAACCCTAAGTGCAACCCTATCCCTAAGTGCAACCCTAAGTGCAACCCTATCCCTAAGTGCAACCCTAAGTGCAACCCTATCCCTAAGTGCAACCCTAAGTGCAACCCTATCCCTAAGTGCAACCCTATCCTTAAGTGCAACCCTATCCCTAAGTGCAACCCTATCCCTAAGTGCAACCCTATCCCTAAGTGCAACCCTATCCCTAAGTGCAACCCTGAGTGCAACCCTGAGTGCAACCCTAAGTGCAACCCTAAGTGCAACCCTAAGTGCAACCCTATCCCTAAGTGCAACCCTAAGTGCAACCCTATCCCTAAGTGCAACCCTAAGTGCAACCCTATCCCTAAGTGCAACCCTATCCCTAAGTGCAACCCTATCCCTAAGTGCAACCCTGAGTGCAACCCTAAGTGCAACCCTATCCCTAAGTGCAACCCTAAGTGCAACCCTATCCCTAAGTGCAACCCTAAGTGCAACCCTATCCCTAAGTGCAACCCTAAGTGCAACCCTAAGTGCAACCCTAAGTGCAACCCTATCCCTAAGTGCAACCCTAAGTGGAACCCTATCCCTAAGTGCAACCCTATCCCTAAGTGCAACCCTATCCCTAAGTGCAACCCTATCCCTGAGTGCTACCCTGAGTGCAACCCTAAGTGCAACCCTATCCCTAAATGCAACCCTAAGTGCAACCCTAAGTGCAACCCTAAGTGCAACCCTATCCCTAAGTGCAACCCTATCCCTGAGTGCAACCCTGAGTGCAACCCTAAGTGCAACCCTATCCCTAAGTGCAACCCTAAGTGCAACCCTATCCCTAAGTGAAACCCTAAGTACAACCCTGAGTGCAACCCTAAGTGCAACCCTAAGTGCAACCCTATCCCTAAGTGCAACCCTAAGTGCAACCCTATCCCTAAGTGCAACCATAAGTGCAACCCTAAGTGCAACCCTATCCCTAAGTGCAACCCTATCCCTGAGTGCAACCCTATCTCTAAGTGCAACCCTAAGTGCAACCCTATCCCTAAGTGCAACCCTATCCCTAAGTGCAACCGAGTGCAACCCTAAGTGCAACCCTATCCCTAAGTGCAACCCTAAGTGCAACCCTATCCCTAAATGCAACCCTAAGTGCAACCCTTTCCCTAAGTGCAACCCTAAGTGCAACCCTAAGTGCAACCCTATCCCTAAGTGCAACCCTAAGTGGAACCCTATCCCTAAGTGCAGCCCTATCCCTAAGTGCAACCCTATCCATAAGTGCAACCCTATCCCTAAGTGCAACCCTATCCCTAAGTGCAACCCTAAGTGCAACCCTATCCCTAAGTGCAACCCTAAGTGCAACCTCTAAGTGCAACCCTAAGTGCAACCCTATCCTTAAGTGCAACCCTAAGTGCAACCCTATCCCTAAGTGCAACCCTATCCCTAAGTGCAACCCTATCCCTAAGTGCAACCCTATCCCTGAGTGCAACCGAGTGCAACCCTAAGTGCAACCCTATCCCTAAGTGCAACCCTAAGTGCAACCCTATCCCTAAGTGCAACCCTAAGTGCAACCCTATCCCTAAGTGCAACCCTGAGTGCAACCGTAAGTGCAACCCTAAGTGCAACCCTATCCCTAAGTGCAACCCTATCCCGAAGTGCAACCCTATCCCTAAGTGCAACCCTAAGTGCAACCCTATCCCTAAGTGCAACCCTAAGTGCAACCCTATCCCTAAGTGCAACCCTGAGTGCAACCGTAAGTGCAACCCTAAGTGCAACCCTATCCCTAAGTGCAACCCTATCCCGAAGTGCAACCCTATCCCTAAGTACAACCCTGAGTGCAACCCTATCCCTAAGTGCAACCCTATCCCTAAGTGCAACCCTATCCCTAAGTGCAACCCTAAGTGCAACCCTATCCCTAAGTGCAACCCTAAGTGCAACCCTATCCCTAAGTGCAACCCTAAGTGCAACCCTATCCCTAAGTGCAACCCTGAGTGCAACCGTAAGTGCAACCCTATCCCTAAGTGCAACCCTATCCCTAAGTGCAACCCTATCCCTAAGTGCAACCCTATTCCTAAGTGCAACCCTGAGTGCAACCCTATCCCTAAGTGCAACCCTAAGTGGAACCCTATCCCTAAGTGCAACCCTATCCCTAAGTGCAACCCTATCCATAAGTGCAACCCTATCCCTGAGTGCAACCCTGAGTGCAACCCTAAGGTCAACCCTATCCCTAAGTGCAACCCTAAGTGCAACCCTATCCCTAAGTGCAACCCTATCCCTAAGTGCAACCCTATCCCTAAGTGCAACCCTATCCCTAAGTGCAACCCTATCCCTAAGTGCAACCCTATCCCTGAGTGCTACCCTGAGTGCAACCCTAAGTGCAACCCTATCCCTAAGTGCAACCCTAAGTGCAACCCTAAGTGCAACCCTATCCCTAAGTGCAACCCTATCCCTAAGTGCAACCCTATCCCTGAGTGCAACCCTGAGTGCAACCCTAAGTGCAACCCTATCCCTAAGTGCAACCCTAAGTGCAACCCTATCCCTAAGTGAAACCCTAAGTGCAACCCTGAGTGCAACCCTAAGTGCAACCCTAAGTGCAACCCTATCCCTAAGTGCAACCCTAAGTGCAACCCTATCCCTAAGTGCAACCCTATCCCTAAGTGCAACCCTATCCCTAAGTGCAACCCTATCCCTAAGTGCAACCCTAAGTGCAACCCTATCTCTAAGTGCAACCCTATCCATAAGTGCAACCCTAAGTGCAACCCTATCCCTAAGTGCAACCCTATCCCTAAGTGCAACCCTATCCCTAAGTGCAACCCTATCCCTAAGTGCAACCCTAAGTGCAACCCTATCCCTAAGTGCAACCCTATCCCTAAGTGCAACCCTGAGTGCAACCCTAAGTGCAACCCTATCCCTAAGTGCAACCCTAAGTGCAACCCTATCCCTAAGTGCAACCCTAAGTGCAACCCTATCCCTTAGTGCAACCTTTAGTGCAACCCTAAGTGCAACCCTATCCCTAAGTGCAACCCTAAGTGCAACCCTATCCCTAAGTGCAACCCTAAGTGCAACCCTATCTCTAAGTGCAACCCTAAGTCCAACCCTATCCCTAAGTGCAACCCTGAGTGCAACCCTAAGTGCAACCCTATCCCTAAGTGCAACCCTAAGTGCAACCCTATCCCTAAGTGCAACCCTAAGTGCAACCCTATCCCTAAGTGCAACCCTAAGTGCAACCCTATCCCTAAGTGCAACCCTAAGTGCAACCCTATCCCTAAGTGCAACCCTATCCCTAAGTGCAACCCTAAGTGCAACCCTATCCCTAAGTGCAACCCTAAGTGCAACCCTATCCCTAAGTGCAACCCTAAGTGCAACCCTAAGTGCAACCCTAAGTGCAACCCTATCCCTAAGTGCAACCCTATCCCTAAGTGCAACCCTGAGTGCAACCCTGAGTGCAACCCTAAGTGCAACCCTAAGTGCAACCCTAAGTGCAACCCTATCCCTAAGTGCAACCCTAAGTGCAACCCTATCCCTAAGTGCAACCCTAAGTGCAACCGTAAGTGCAACCCTAAGTGCAACCGTAAGTGCAACCCTATCCCTAAGTGCAACCCTATCCCTAAGTGCAACCCTATCCCTAAGTGCAACCCTAAGTGCAACCCTATCTCTAAGTGCAACCCTAAGTGCAACCCTATCCCTAAGTGCAACCCTATCCCTAAGTGCAACCCTATCCCTAAGTGCAACCCTGAGTGCAACCCTAAGTGCAACCCTATCCCTAAGTGCAACCCTAAGTGCAACCCTATCCCTAAGTGCAACCCTAAGTGCAACCCTATCCCTAAGTGCAACCCTAAGTGCAACCCTAAGTGCAACCCTAAGTGCAACCCTATCCCTAAGTGCAACCCTAAGTGGAACCCTATCCCTAAGTGCAACCCTATCCCTAAGTGCAACCCTATCCCTAAGTGCAACCCTATCCCTGAGTGCTACCCTGAGTGCAACCCTAAGTGCAACCCTATCCCTAAATGCAACCCTAAGTGCAACCCTAAGTGCAACCCTAAGTGCAACCCTATCCCTAAGTGCAACCCTATCCCTAAGTGCAACCCTATCCCTGAGTGCAACCCTGAGTGCAACCCTAAGTGCAACCCTATCCCTAAGTGCAACCCTAAGTGCAACCCTATCCCTAAGTGAAACCCTAAGTACAACCCTGAGTGCAACCCTAAGTGCAACCCTAAGTGCAACCCTATCCCTAAGTGCAACCCTAAGTGCAACCCTATCCCTAAGTGCAACCATAAGTGCAACCCTAAGTGCAACCCTATCCCTAAGTGCAACCCTATCCCTGAGTGCAACCCTATCTCTAAGTGCAACCCTAAGTGCAACCCTATCCCTAAGTGCAACCCTATCCCTAAGTGCAACCGAGTGCAATCCTAAGTGCAACCCTATCCCTAAGTGCAACCCTAAGTGCAACCCTATCCCTAAATGCAACCCTAAGTGGAACCCTATCCCTAAGTGCAACCCTATCCCTAAGTGCAACCCTATCCATAAGTGCAACCCTATCCCTGAGTGCAACCCTGAGTGCAACCCTAAGTGCAACCCTATCCCTAAGTGCAACCCTAAGTGCAACCCTATCCCTAAGTGCAACCCTAAGTGCAACCTCTAAGTGCAACCCTAAGTGCAACCCTATCCTTAAGTGCAACCCTAAGTGCAACCCTATCCCTAAGTGCAACCCTATCCCTAAGTGCAACCCTATCCCTAAGTGCAACCCTATCCCTGAGTGCAACCGAGTGCAACCCTAAGTGCAACCCTATCCCTAAGTGCAACCCTAAGTGCAACCCTATCCCTAAGTGCAACCCTAAGTGCAACCCTATCCCTAAGTGCAACCCTGAGTGCAACCGTAAGTGCAACCCTAAGTGCAACCCTATCCCTAAGTGCAACCCTATCCCGAAGTGCAACCCTATCCCTAAGTGCAACCCTAAGTGCAACCCTATCCCTAAGTGCAACCCTAAGTGCAACCCTATCCCTAAGTGCAACCCTGAGTGCAACCGTAAGTGCAACCCTAAGTGCAACCCTATCCCTAAGTGCAACCCTATCCCTGAGTGCAACCCTATCTCTAAGTGCAACCCTAAGTGCAACCCTATCCCTAAGTGCAACCCTATCCCTAAGTGCAACCCTGAGTGCAACCCTAAGTGCAACCCTATCCCTAAGTGCAACCCTATCCCTAAATGCAACCCTAAGTGCAACCCTATCCCTAAGTGCAACCCTAAGTGCAACCCTAAGTGCAACCCTATCCCTAAGTGCAACCCTAAGTGCAACCCTATCCCTAAGTGCAACCCTAAGTGCAACCCTAAGTGCAACCCTAAGTGCAACCCTAAGTGCAACCCTATCCCTAAGTGCAACCCTATCCCTAAGTGCAACCCTATCCCTGAGTGCAACCCTATCCCTAAGTGCAACCCTATCCCTAAGTGCAACCCTATCCCTAAGTGCAATCCTAAGTGCAACCCTAAGTGCAACCCTAAGTGCAACCCTATCCCTAAGTGCAACCCTATCCCTAAGTGCAACCCTATCCCTAAGTGCAACCCTATCCCTAAGTGCAACCCTAAGTGCAACCCTATCCCTAAGTGCAACCCTATCCATAAGTGCAACCCTAAGTGCAACCCTATCCCTAAGTGCAACCCTATCCCTAAGTGCAACCCTATCCCTAAGTGCAACCCTATCCCTAAGTGCAACCCTAAGTGCAACCCTATCCCTAAGTGCAACCCTATCCCTAAGTGCAACCCTGAGTGCAACCCTAAGTGCAACCCTATCCCTAAGTGCAACCCTAAGTGCAACCCTATCCCTTAGTGCAACCTTTAGTGCAACCCTAAGTGCAACCCTAAGTGCAACCCTATCCCTAAGTGCAACCCTAAGTGCAACCCTATCCCTAAGTGCAACCCTATCCCTAAGTGCAACCCTATCCCTAAGTGCAACCCTAAGTGCAACCGTAAGTGCAACCCTAAGTGCAACCCTATCCCTAAGTGCAACCCTATCCCTAAGTGCAACCCTAAGTGCAACCCTAAGTGCAACCCTATCCCTAAGTGCAACCGTATCCCTAAGTGCAACCCTATCCCTAAGTGCAACCCTAAGTGCAACCCTATCCCTAAGTGCAACCCTATCCATAAGTGCAACCCTAAGTGCAACCCTATCCCTAAGTGCAACCCTATCCCTAAGTGCAACCCTATCCCTAAGTGCAACCCTATCCCTAAGTGCAACCCTAAGTGCAACCCTATCCCTAAGTGCAACCCTATCCCTAAGTGCAACCCTGAGTGCAACCCTAAGTGCAACCCTATCCCTAAGTGCAACCCTAAGTGCAACCCTATCCCTAAGTGCAACCCTAAGTGCAACCCTATCCCTTAGTGCAACCTTTAGTGCAACCCTAAGTGCAACCCTAAGTGCAACCCTATCCCTAAGTGCAACCCTAAGTGCAACCCTATCCCTAAGTGCAACCCTATCCCTAAGTGCAACCCTAAGTGCAACCGTAAGTGCAACCCTAAGTGCAACCCTATCCCTAAGTGCAACCCTATCCCTAAGTGCAACCCTAAGTGCAACCCTATCCCTAAGTGCAACCCTAAGTGCAACCCTATCCCTAAGTGCAACCCTAAGTGCAACCCTATCCCTAAGTGCAACCCTAAGTGCAACCCTAAGTGCAACCCTATCTCTAAGTGCAACCCTAAGTCCAACCCTATCCCTAAGTGCAACCCTGAGTGCAACCCTAAGTGTAACCCTATCCCTAAGTGCAACCCTAAATGCAACCCTATCCCTAAGTGCAACCCTAAGTGCAACCCTATCCCTAAGTGCAACCCTAAGTGCAACCCTATCCCTAAGTGCAACCCTATCCTTAAGTGCAACCCTATCCCTAAGTGCAACCCTATCCCTAAGTGCAACCCTATCCCTAAGTGCAACCCTATCCCTAAGTGCAACCCTGAGTGCAACCCTGAGTGCAACCCTAAGTGCAACCCTAAGTGCAACCCTATCCCTAAGTGCAACCCTAAGTGCAACCCTATCCCTAAGTGCAACCCTAAGTGCAACCGTAAGTGCAACCCTAAGTGCAACCGTAAGTGCAACCCTATCCCTAAGTGCAACCCTAAGTGCAACCCTATCTCTAAGTGCAACCCTAAGTGCAACCCTATCCCTAAGTGCAACCCTATCCCTAAGTGCAACCCTATCCCTAAGTGCAACCCTGAGTGCAACCCTAAGTGCAACCCTATCCCTAAGTGCAACCCTAAGTGCAACCCTATCCCTAAGTGCAACCCTAAGTGCAACCCTATCCCTAAGTGCAACCCTAAGTGCAACCCTAAGTGCAACCCTAAGTGCAACCCTATCCCTAAGTGCAACCCTAAGTGCAACCCTATCCCTAAGTGCAACCCTAAGTGCAACCCTATCCCTAAGTGCAACCCTAAGTGCAACCCTAAGTGCAACCCTAAGTGCAACCCTATCCCTAAGTGCAACCCTAAGTGGAACCCTATCCCTAAGTGCAACCCTATCCCTAAGTGCAACCCTAAGTGCAACCCTAAGTGCAACCCTATCCCTAAGTGCAACCCTATCCCTAAGTGCAACCCTATCCCTAAGTGCAACCCTATCCCTGAGTGCAACCCTGAGTGCAACCCTAAGTGCAACCCTATCCCTAAGTGCAACCCTAAGTGCAACCCTAAGTGCAACCCTAAGTGCAACCCTATCCCTAAGTGCAACCCTATCCCTAAGTGCAACCCTATCCATAAGTGCAACCCTAAGTGCAACCCTATCCCTAAGTGCAACCCTATCCCTAAGTGCAACCCTATCCCTAAGTGCAACCCTATCCCTAAGTGCAACCCTAAGTGCAACCCTATCCCTAAGTGCAACCCTATCCCTAAGTGCAACCCTGAGTGCAACCCTAAGTGCAACCCTATCCCTAAGTGCAACCCTAAGTGCAACCCTATCCCTAAGTGCAACCCTAAGTGCAACCCTATCCCTTAGTGCAACCTTTAGTGCAACCCTAAGTGCAACCCTAAGTGCAACCCTATCCCTAAGTGCAACCCTAAGTGCAACCCTATCCCTAAGTGCAACCCTATCCCTAAGTGCAACCCTATCCCTAAGTGCAACCCTAAGTGCAACCGTAAGTGCAACCCTAAGTGCAACCCTATCCCTAAGTGCAACCCTATCCCTAAGTGCAACCCTAAGTGCAACCCTAAGTGCAACCCTATCCCTAAGTGCAACCCTATCCCTTAGTGCAACCTTTAGTGCAACCCTAAGTGCAACCCTAAGTGCAACCCTATCCCTAAGTGCAACCCTAAGTGCAACCCTATCCCTAAGTGCAACCCTATCCCTAAGTGCAACCCTATCCCTAAGTGCAACCCTAAGTGCAACCGTAAGTGCAACCCTAAGTGCAACCCTATCCCTAAGTGCAACCCTATCCCTAAGTGCAACCCTAAGTGCAACCCTAAGTGCAACCCTATCCCTAAGTGCAACCCTATCCCTAAGTGCAACCCTATCCCTAAGTGCAACCCTATCCATAAGTGCAACCCTAAGTGCAACCCTATCCCTAAGTGCAACCCTATCCCTAAGTGCAACCCTATCCCTAAGTGCAACCCTATCCCTAAGTGCAACCCTAAGTGCAACCCTATCCCTAAGTGCAACCCTAAGTGCAACCCTATCCCTTAGTGCAACCTTTAGTGCAACCCTAAGTGCAACCCTAAGTGCAACCCTATCCCTAAGTGCAACCCTAAGTGCAACCCTATCCCTAAGTGCAACCCTATCCCTAAGTGCAACCCTAAGTGCAACCGTAAGTGCAACCCTAAGTGCAACCCTATCCCTAAGTGCAACCCTATCCCTAAGTGCAACCCTAAGTGCAACCCTATCCCTAAGTGCAACCCTAAGTGCAACCCTATCCCTAAGTGCAACCCTAAGTGCAACCCTATCCCTAAGTGCAACCCTAAGTGCAACCCTAAGTGCAACCCTATCGCTAAGTGCAACCCTAAGTCCAACCCTATCCCTAAGTGCAACCCTGAGTGCAACCCTAAGTGCAACCCTATCCCTAAGTGCAACCCTAAGTGCAACCCTATCCCTAAGTGCAACCCTAAGTGCAACCCTATCCCTAAGTGCAACCCTAAGTGCAACCCTATCCCTAAGTGCAACCCTATCCTTAAGTGCAACCCTATCCCTAAGTGCAACCCTATCCCTAAGTGCAACCCTATCCCTAAGTGCAACCCTGAGTGCAACCCTGAGTGCAACCCTAAGTGCAACCCTAAGTGCAACCCTAAGTGCAACCCTATCCCTAAGTGCAACCCTAAGTGCAACCCTATCCCTAAGTGCAACCCTAAGTGCAACCGTAAGTGCAACCCTAAGTGCAACCGTAAGTGCAACCCTATCCCTAAGTGCAACCCTAAGTGCAACCCTATCCCTAAGTGCAACCCTATCCCTAAGTGCAACCCTATCCCTAAGTGCAACCCTGAGTGCAACCCTAAGTGCAACCCTATCCCTAAGTGCAACCCTAAGTGCAACCCTATCCCTAAGTGCAACCCTAAGTGCAACCCTATCCCTAAGTGCAACCCTAAGTGCAACCCTAAGTGCAACCCTAAGTGCAACCCTATCCCTAAGTGCAACCCTAAGTGGAACCCTATCCCTAAGTGCAACCCTATCCCTAAGTGCAACCCTATCCCTAAGTGCAACCCTATCCCTGAGTGCTACCCTGAGTGCAACCCTAAGTGCAACCCTATCCCTAAATGCAACCCTAAGTGCAACCCTAAGTGCAACCCTAAGTGCAACCCTATCCCTAAGTGCAACCCTATCCCTGAGTGCAACCCTGAGTGCAACCCTAAATGCAACCCTATCCCTAAGTGCAACCCTAAGTGCAACCCTATCCCTAAGTGAAACCCTAAGTACAACCCTGAGTGCAACCCTAAGTGCAACCCTAAGTGCAACCCTATCCCTAAGTGCAACCCTAAGTGCAACCCTATCCCTAAGTGCAACCATAAGTGCAACCCTAAGTGCAACCCTATCCCTAAGTGCAACCCTATCCCTGAGTGCAACCCTATCTCTAAGTGCAACCCTAAGTGCAACCCTATCCCTAAGTGCAACCCTATCCCTAAGTGCAACCGAGTGCAACCCTAAGTGCAACCCTATCCCTAAGTGCAACCCTAAGTGCAACCCTATCCCTAAATGCAACCCTAAGTGCAACCCTTTCCCTAAGTGCAACCCTAAGTGCAACCCTAAGTGCAACCCTATCCCTAAGTGCAACCCTAAGTGGAACCCTATCCCTAAGTGCAGCCCTATCCCTAAGTGCAACCCTATCCATAAGTGCAACCCTATCCCTAAGTGCAACCCTATCCCTAAGTGCAACCCTAAGTGCAACCCTATCCCTAAGTGCAACCCTAAGTGCAACCTCTAAGTGCAACCCTAAGTGCAACCCTATCCTTAAGTGCAACCCTAAGTGCAACCCTATCCCTAAGTGCAACCCTATCCCTAAGTGCAACCCTATCCCTAAGTGCAACCCTATCCCTGAGTGCAACCGAGTGCAACCCTAAGTGCAACCCTATCCCTAAGTGCAACCCTAAGTGCAACCCTATCCCTAAGTGCAACCCTAAGTGCAACCCTATCCCTAAGTGCAACCCTGAGTGCAACCGTAAGTGCAACCCTAAGTGCAACCCTATCCCTAAGTGCAACCCTATCCCGAAGTGCAACCCTATCCCTAAGTGCAACCCTAAGTGCAACCCTATCCCTAAGTGCAACCCTAAGTGCAACCCTATCCCTAAGTGCAACCCTGAGTGCAACCGTAAGTGCAACCCTAAGTGCAACCCTATCCCTAAGTGCAACCCTATCCCGAAGTGCAACCCTATCCCTAAGTACAACCCTGAGTGCAACCCTATCCCTAAGTGCAACCCTATCCCTAAGTGCAACCCTATCCCTAAGTGCAACCCTAAGTGCAACCCTATCCCTAAGTGCAACCCTAAGTGCAACCCTATCCCTAAGTGCAACCCTAAGTGCAACCCTATCCCTAAGTGCAACCCTGAGTGCAACCGTAAGTGCAACCCTATCCCTAAGTGCAACCCTATCCCTAAGTGCAACCCTATCCCTAAGTGCAACCCTATTCCTAAGTGCAACCCTGAGTGCAACCCTATCCCTAAGTGCAACCCTAAGTGGAACCCTATCCCTAAGTGCAACCCTATCCCTAAGTGCAACCCTATCCATAAGTGCAACCCTATCCCTGAGTGCAACCCTGAGTGCAACCCTAAGGTCAACCCTATCCCTAAGTGCAACCCTAAGTGCAACCCTATCCCTAAGTGCAACCCTATCCCTAAGTGCAACCCTATCCCTAAGTGCAACCCTATCCCTAAGTGCAACCCTATCCCTAAGTGCAACCCTATCCCTGAGTGCTACCCTGAGTGCAACCCTAAGTGCAACCCTATCCCTAAGTGCAACCCTAAGTGCAACCCTAAGTGCAACCCTATCCCTAAGTGCAACCCTATCCCTAAGTGCAACCCTATCCCTGAGTGCAACCCTGAGTGCAACCCTAAGTGCAACCCTATCCCTAAGTGCAACCCTAAGTGCAACCCTATCCCTAAGTGAAACCCTAAGTGCAACCCTGAGTGCAACCCTAAGTGCAACCCTAAGTGCAACCCTATCCCTAAGTGCAACCCTAAGTGCAACCCTATCCCTAAGTGCAACCCTATCCCTAAGTGCAACCCTATCCCTAAGTGCAACCCTATCCCTAAGTGCAACCCTAAGTGCAACCCTATCTCTAAGTGCAACCCTATCCATAAGTGCAACCCTAAGTGCAACCCTATCCCTAAGTGCAACCCTATCCCTAAGTGCAACCCTATCCCTAAGTGCAACCCTATCCCTAAGTGCAACCCTAAGTGCAACCCTATCCCTAAGTGCAACCCTATCCCTAAGTGCAACCCTGAGTGCAACCCTAAGTGCAACCCTATCCCTAAGTGCAACCCTAAGTGCAACCCTATCCCTAAGTGCAACCCTAAGTGCAACCCTATCCCTTAGTGCAACCTTTAGTGCAACCCTAAGTGCAACCCTATCCCTAAGTGCAACCCTAAGTGCAACCCTATCCCTAAGTGCAACCCTAAGTGCAACCCTATCTCTAAGTGCAACCCTAAGTCCAACCCTATCCCTAAGTGCAACCCTGAGTGCAACCCTAAGTGCAACCCTATCCCTAAGTGCAACCCTAAGTGCAACCCTATCCCTAAGTGCAACCCTAAGTGCAACCCTATCCCTAAGTGCAACCCTAAGTGCAACCCTATCCCTAAGTGCAACCCTAAGTGCAACCCTATCCCTAAGTGCAACCCTATCCCTAAGTGCAACCCTAAGTGCAACCCTATCCCTAAGTGCAACCCTAAGTGCAACCCTATCCCTAAGTGCAACCCTAAGTGCAACCCTAAGTGCAACCCTAAGTGCAACCCTATCCCTAAGTGCAACCCTATCCCTAAGTGCAACCCTGAGTGCAACCCTGAGTGCAACCCTAAGTGCAACCCTAAGTGCAACCCTAAGTGCAACCCTATCCCTAAGTGCAACCCTAAGTGCAACCCTATCCCTAAGTGCAACCCTAAGTGCAACCGTAAGTGCAACCCTAAGTGCAACCGTAAGTGCAACCCTATCCCTAAGTGCAACCCTATCCCTAAGTGCAACCCTAAGTGCAACCCTATCTCTAAGTGCAACCCTAAGTGCAACCCTATCCCTAAGTGCAACCCTATCCCTAAGTGCAACCCTATCCCTAAGTGCAACCCTGAGTGCAACCCTAAGTGCAACCCTATCCCTAAGTGCAACCCTAAGTGCAACCCTATCCCTAAGTGCAACCCTAAGTGCAACCCTATCCCTAAGTGCAACCCTAAGTGCAACCCTAAGTGCAACCCTAAGTGCAACCCTATCCCTAAGTGCAACCCTAAGTGGAACCCTATCCCTAAGTGCAACCCTATCCCTAAGTGCAACCCTATCCCTAAGTGCAACCCTATCCCTGAGTGCTACCCTGAGTGCAACCCTAAGTGCAACCCTATCCCTAAATGCAACCCTAAGTGCAACCCTAAGTGCAACCCTAAGTGCAACCCTATCCCTAAGTGCAACCCTATCCCTAAGTGCAACCCTATCCCTGAGTGCAACCCTGAGTGCAACCCTAAGTGCAACCCTATCCCTAAGTGCAACCCTAAGTGCAACCCTATCCCTAAGTGAAACCCTAAGTACAACCCTGAGTGCAACCCTAAGTGCAACCCTAAGTGCAACCCTATCCCTAAGTGCAACCCTAAGTGCAACCCTATCCCTAAGTGCAACCATAAGTGCAACCCTAAGTGCAACCCTATCCCTAAGTGCAACCCTATCCCTGAGTGCAACCCTATCTCTAAGTGCAACCCTAAGTGCAACCCTATCCCTAAGTGCAACCCTATCCCTAAGTGCAACCGAGTGCAATCCTAAGTGCAACCCTATCCCTAAGTGCAACCCTAAGTGCAACCCTATCCCTAAATGCAACCCTAAGTGCAACCCTTTCCCTAAGTGCAACCCTAAGTGCAACCCTAAGTGCAACCCTATCCCTAAGTGCAACCCTAAGTGGAACCCTATCCCTAAGTGCAACCCTATCCCTAAGTGCAACCCTATCCATAAGTGCAACCCTATCCCTGAGTGCAACCCTGAGTGCAACCCTAAGTGCAACCCTATCCCTAAGTGCAACCCTAAGTGCAACCCTATCCCTAAGTGCAACCCTAAGTGCAACCTCTAAGTGCAACCCTAAGTGCAACCCTATCCTTAAGTGCAACCCTAAGTGCAACCCTATCCCTAAGTGCAACCCTATCCCTAAGTGCAACCCTATCCCTAAGTGCAACCCTATCCCTGAGTGCAACCGAGTGCAACCCTAAGTGCAACCCTATCCCTAAGTGCAACCCTAAGTGCAACCCTATCCCTAAGTGCAACCCTAAGTGCAACCCTATCCCTAAGTGCAACCCTGAGTGCAACCGTAAGTGCAACCCTAAGTGCAACCCTATCCCTAAGTGCAACCCTATCCCGAAGTGCAACCCTATCCCTAAGTGCAACCCTAAGTGCAACCCTATCCCTAAGTGCAACCCTAAGTGCAACCCTATCCCTAAGTGCAACCCTGAGTGCAACCGTAAGTGCAACCCTAAGTGCAACCCTATCCCTAAGTGCAACCCTATCCCTGAGTGCAACCCTATCTCTAAGTGCAACCCTAAGTGCAACCCTATCCCTAAGTGCAACCCTATCCCTAAGTGCAACCCTGAGTGCAACCCTAAGTGCAACCCTATCCCTAAGTGCAACCCTATCCCTAAATGCAACCCTAAGTGCAACCCTATCCCTAAGTGCAACCCTAAGTGCAACCCTAAGTGCAACCCTATCCCTAAGTGCAACCCTAAGTGCAACCCTATCCCTAAGTGCAACCCTAAGTGCAACCCTAAGTGCAACCCTAAGTGCAACCCTAAGTGCAACCCTATCCCTAAGTGCAACCCTATCCCTAAGTGCAACCCTATCCCTGAGTGCAACCCTATCCCTAAGTGCAACCCTATCCCTAAGTGCAACCCTATCCCTAAGTGCAATCCTAAGTGCAACCCTAAGTGCAACCCTAAGTGCAACCCTATCCCTAAGTGCAACCCTATCCCTAAGTGCAACCCTATCCCTAAGTGCAACCCTATCCCTAAGTGCAACCCTAAGTGCAACCCTATCCCTAAGTGCAACCCTATCCATAAGTGCAACCCTAAGTGCAACCCTATCCCTAAGTGCAACCCTATCCCTAAGTGCAACCCTATCCCTAAGTGCAACCCTATCCCTAAGTGCAACCCTAAGTGCAACCCTATCCCTAAGTGCAACCCTATCCCTAAGTGCAACCCTGAGTGCAACCCTAAGTGCAACCCTATCCCTAAGTGCAACCCTAAGTGCAACCCTATCCCTAAGTGCAACCCTAAGTGCAACCCTAAGTGCAACCCTAAGTGCAACCCTATCCCTAAGTGCAACCCTAAGTGGAACCCTATCCCTAAGTGCAACCCTATCCCTAAGTGCAACCCTATCCCTAAGTGCAACCCTATCCCTGAGTGCTACCCTGAGTGCAACCCTAAGTGCAACCCTATCCCTAAATGCAACCCTAAGTGCAACCCTAAGTGCAACCCTAAGTGCAACCCTATCCCTAAGTGCAACCCTATCCCTAAGTGCAACCCTATCCCTGAGTGCAACCCTGAGTGCAACCCTAAGTGCAACCCTATCCCTAAGTGCAACCCTAAGTGCAACCCTATCCCTAAGTGAAACCCTAAGTACAACCCTGAGTGCAACCCTAAGTGCAACCCTAAGTGCAACCCTATCCCTAAGTGCAACCCTAAGTGCAACCCTATCCCTAAGTGCAACCATAAGTGCAACCCTAAGTGCAACCCTATCCCTAAGTGCAACCCTATCCCTGAGTGCAACCCTATCTCTAAGTGCAACCCTAAGTGCAACCCTATCCCTAAGTGCAACCCTATCCCTAAGTGCAACCGAGTGCAATCCTAAGTGCAACCCTATCCCTAAGTGCAACCCTAAGTGCAACCCTATCCCTAAATGCAACCCTAAGTGGAACCCTATCCCTAAGTGCAACCCTATCCCTAAGTGCAACCCTATCCATAAGTGCAACCCTATCCCTGAGTGCAACCCTGAGTGCAACCCTAAGTGCAACCCTATCCCTAAGTGCAACCCTAAGTGCAACCCTATCCCTAAGTGCAACCCTAAGTGCAACCTCTAAGTGCAACCCTAAGTGCAACCCTATCCTTAAGTGCAACCCTAAGTGCAACCCTATCCCTAAGTGCAACCCTATCCCTAAGTGCAACCCTATCCCTAAGTGCAACCCTATCCCTGAGTGCAACCGAGTGCAACCCTAAGTGCAACCCTATCCCTAAGTGCAACCCTAAGTGCAACCCTATCCCTAAGTGCAACCCTAAGTGCAACCCTATCCCTAAGTGCAACCCTGAGTGCAACCGTAAGTGCAACCCTAAGTGCAACCCTATCCCTAAGTGCAACCCTATCCCGAAGTGCAACCCTATCCCTAAGTGCAACCCTAAGTGCAACCCTATCCCTAAGTGCAACCCTAAGTGCAACCCTATCCCTAAGTGCAACCCTGAGTGCAACCGTAAGTGCAACCCTAAGTGCAACCCTATCCCTAAGTGCAACCCTATCCCTGAGTGCAACCCTATCTCTAAGTGCAACCCTAAGTGCAACCCTATCCCTAAGTGCAACCCTATCCCTAAGTGCAACCCTGAGTGCAACCCTAAGTGCAACCCTATCCCTAAGTGCAACCCTATCCCTAAATGCAACCCTAAGTGCAACCCTATCCCTAAGTGCAACCCTAAGTGCAACCCTAAGTGCAACCCTATCCCTAAGTGCAACCCTAAGTGCAACCCTATCCCTAAGTGCAACCCTAAGTGCAACCCTAAGTGCAACCCTAAGTGCAACCCTAAGTGCAACCCTATCCCTAAGTGCAACCCTATCCCTAAGTGCAACCCTATCCCTGAGTGCAACCCTATCCCTAAGTGCAACCCTATCCCTAAGTGCAACCCTATCCCTAAGTGCAATCCTAAGTGCAACCCTAAGTGCAACCCTAAGTGCAACCCTATCCCTAAGTGCAACCCTATCCCTAAGTGCAACCCTATCCCTAAGTGCAACCCTATCCCTAAGTGCAACCCTAAGTGCAACCCTATCCCTAAGTGCAACCCTATCCATAAGTGCAACCCTAAGTGCAACCCTATCCCTAAGTGCAACCCTATCCCTAAGTGCAACCCTATCCCTAAGTGCAACCCTATCCCTAAGTGCAACCCTAAGTGCAACCCTATCCCTAAGTGCAACCCTATCCCTAAGTGCAACCCTGAGTGCAACCCTAAGTGCAACCCTATCCCTAAGTGCAACCCTAAGTGCAACCCTATCCCTTAGTGCAACCTTTAGTGCAACCCTAAGTGCAACCCTAAGTGCAACCCTATCCCTAAGTGCAACCCTAAGTGCAACCCTATCCCTAAGTGCAACCCTATCCCTAAGTGCAACCCTATCCCTAAGTGCAACCCTAAGTGCAACCGTAAGTGCAACCCTAAGTGCAACCCTATCCCTAAGTGCAACCCTATCCCTAAGTGCAACCCTAAGTGCAACCCTAAGTGCAACCCTATCCCTAAGTGCAACCGTATCCCTAAGTGCAACCCTATCCCTAAGTGCAACCCTAAGTGCAACCCTATCCCTAAGTGCAACCCTATCCATAAGTGCAACCCTAAGTGCAACCCTATCCCTAAGTGCAACCCTATCCCTAAGTGCAACCCTATCCCTAAGTGCAACCCTATCCCTAAGTGCAACCCTAAGTGCAACCCTATCCCTAAGTGCAACCCTATCCCTAAGTGCAACCCTGAGTGCAACCCTAAGTGCAACCCTATCCCTAAGTGCAACCCTAAGTGCAACCCTATCCCTAAGTGCAACCCTAAGTGCAACCCTATCCCTTAGTGCAACCTTTAGTGCAACCCTAAGTGCAACCCTAAGTGCAACCCTATCCCTAAGTGCAACCCTAAGTGCAACCCTATCCCTAAGTGCAACCCTATCCCTAAGTGCAACCCTAAGTGCAACCGTAAGTGCAACCCTAAGTGCAACCCTATCCCTAAGTGCAACCCTATCCCTAAGTGCAACCCTAAGTGCAACCCTATCCCTAAGTGCAACCCTAAGTGCAACCCTATCCCTAAGTGCAACCCTAAGTGCAACCCTATCCCTAAGTGCAACCCTAAGTGCAACCCTAAGTGCAACCCTATCTCTAAGTGCAACCCTAAGTCCAACCCTATCCCTAAGTGCAACCCTGAGTGCAACCCTAAGTGTAACCCTATCCCTAAGTGCAACCCTAAATGCAACCCTATCCCTAAGTGCAACCCTAAGTGCAACCCTATCCCTAAGTGCAACCCTAAGTGCAACCCTATCCCTAAGTGCAACCCTATCCTTAAGTGCAACCCTATCCCTAAGTGCAACCCTATCCCTAAGTGCAACCCTATCCCTAAGTGCAACCCTATCCCTAAGTGCAACCCTGAGTGCAACCCTGAGTGCAACCCTAAGTGCAACCCTAAGTGCAACCCTATCCCTAAGTGCAACCCTAAGTGCAACCCTATCCCTAAGTGCAACCCTAAGTGCAACCGTAAGTGCAACCCTAAGTGCAACCGTAAGTGCAACCCTATCCCTAAGTGCAACCCTAAGTGCAACCCTATCTCTAAGTGCAACCCTAAGTGCAACCCTATCCCTAAGTGCAACCCTATCCCTAAGTGCAACCCTATCCCTAAGTGCAACCCTGAGTGCAACCCTAAGTGCAACCCTATCCCTAAGTGCAACCCTAAGTGCAACCCTATCCCTAAGTGCAACCCTAAGTGCAACCCTATCCCTAAGTGCAACCCTAAGTGCAACCCTAAGTGCAACCCTAAGTGCAACCCTATCCCTAAGTGCAACCCTAAGTGCAACCCTATCCCTAAGTGCAACCCTAAGTGCAACCCTATCCCTAAGTGCAACCCTAAGTGCAACCCTAAGTGCAACCCTAAGTGCAACCCTATCCCTAAGTGCAACCCTAAGTGGAACCCTATCCCTAAGTGCAACCCTATCCCTAAGTGCAACCCTAAGTGCAACCCTAAGTGCAACCCTATCCCTAAGTGCAACCCTATCCCTAAGTGCAACCCTATCCCTAAGTGCAACCCTATCCCTGAGTGCAACCCTGAGTGCAACCCTAAGTGCAACCCTATCCCTAAGTGCAACCCTAAGTGCAACCCTAAGTGCAACCCTAAGTGCAACCCTATCCCTAAGTGCAACCCTATCCCTAAGTGCAACCCTATCCATAAGTGCAACCCTAAGTGCAACCCTATCCCTAAGTGCAACCCTATCCCTAAGTGCAACCCTATCCCTAAGTGCAACCCTATCCCTAAGTGCAACCCTAAGTGCAACCCTATCCCTAAGTGCAACCCTATCCCTAAGTGCAACCCTGAGTGCAACCCTAAGTGCAACCCTATCCCTAAGTGCAACCCTAAGTGCAACCCTATCCCTAAGTGCAACCCTAAGTGCAACCCTATCCCTTAGTGCAACCTTTAGTGCAACCCTAAGTGCAACCCTAAGTGCAACCCTATCCCTAAGTGCAACCCTAAGTGCAACCCTATCCCTAAGTGCAACCCTATCCCTAAGTGCAACCCTATCCCTAAGTGCAACCCTAAGTGCAACCGTAAGTGCAACCCTAAGTGCAACCCTATCCCTAAGTGCAACCCTATCCCTAAGTGCAACCCTAAGTGCAACCCTAAGTGCAACCCTATCCCTAAGTGCAACCCTATCCCTTAGTGCAACCTTTAGTGCAACCCTAAGTGCAACCCTAAGTGCAACCCTATCCCTAAGTGCAACCCTAAGTGCAACCCTATCCCTAAGTGCAACCCTATCCCTAAGTGCAACCCTATCCCTAAGTGCAACCCTAAGTGCAACCGTAAGTGCAACCCTAAGTGCAACCCTATCCCTAAGTGCAACCCTATCCCTAAGTGCAACCCTAAGTGCAACCCTAAGTGCAACCCTATCCCTAAGTGCAACCCTATCCCTAAGTGCAACCCTATCCCTAAGTGCAACCCTATCCATAAGTGCAACCCTAAGTGCAACCCTATCCCTAAGTGCAACCCTATCCCTAAGTGCAACCCTATCCCTAAGTGCAACCCTATCCCTAAGTGCAACCCTAAGTGCAACCCTATCCCTAAGTGCAACCCTAAGTGCAACCCTATCCCTTAGTGCAACCTTTAGTGCAACCCTAAGTGCAACCCTAAGTGCAACCCTATCCCTAAGTGCAACCCTAAGTGCAACCCTATCCCTAAGTGCAACCCTATCCCTAAGTGCAACCCTAAGTGCAACCGTAAGTGCAACCCTAAGTGCAACCCTATCCCTAAGTGCAACCCTATCCCTAAGTGCAACCCTAAGTGCAACCCTATCCCTAAGTGCAACCCTAAGTGCAACCCTATCCCTAAGTGCAACCCTAAGTGCAACCCTATCCCTAAGTGCAACCCTAAGTGCAACCCTAAGTGCAACCCTATCGCTAAGTGCAACCCTAAGTCCAACCCTATCCCTAAGTGCAACCCTGAGTGCAACCCTAAGTGCAACCCTATCCCTAAGTGCAACCCTAAGTGCAACCCTATCCCTAAGTGCAACCCTAAGTGCAACCCTATCCCTAAGTGCAACCCTAAGTGCAACCCTATCCCTAAGTGCAACCCTATCCTTAAGTGCAACCCTATCCCTAAGTGCAACCCTATCCCTAAGTGCAACCCTATCCCTAAGTGCAACCCTGAGTGCAACCCTGAGTGCAACCCTAAGTGCAACCCTAAGTGCAACCCTAAGTGCAACCCTATCCCTAAGTGCAACCCTAAGTGCAACCCTATCCCTAAGTGCAACCCTAAGTGCAACCGTAAGTGCAACCCTAAGTGCAACCGTAAGTGCAACCCTATCCCTAAGTGCAACCCTAAGTGCAACCCTATCCCTAAGTGCAACCCTATCCCTAAGTGCAACCCTATCCCTAAGTGCAACCCTGAGTGCAACCCTAAGTGCAACCCTATCCCTAAGTGCAACCCTAAGTGCAACCCTATCCCTAAGTGCAACCCTAAGTGCAACCCTATCCCTAAGTGCAACCCTAAGTGCAACCCTAAGTGCAACCCTAAGTGCAACCCTATCCCTAAGTGCAACCCTAAGTGGAACCCTATCCCTAAGTGCAACCCTATCCCTAAGTGCAACCCTATCCCTAAGTGCAACCCTATCCCTGAGTGCTACCCTGAGTGCAACCCTAAGTGCAACCCTATCCCTAAATGCAACCCTAAGTGCAACCCTAAGTGCAACCCTAAGTGCAACCCTATCCCTAAGTGCAACCCTATCCCTGAGTGCAACCCTGAGTGCAACCCTAAATGCAACCCTATCCCTAAGTGCAACCCTAAGTGCAACCCTATCCCTAAGTGAAACCCTAAGTACAACCCTGAGTGCAACCCTAAGTGCAACCCTAAGTGCAACCCTATCCCTAAGTGCAACCCTAAGTGCAACCCTATCCCTAAGTGCAACCATAAGTGCAACCCTAAGTGCAACCCTATCCCTAAGTGCAACCCTATCCCTGAGTGCAACCCTATCTCTAAGTGCAACCCTAAGTGCAACCCTATCCCTAAGTGCAACCCTATCCCTAAGTGCAACCGAGTGCAACCCTAAGTGCAACCCTATCCCTAAGTGCAACCCTAAGTGCAACCCTATCCCTAAATGCAACCCTAAGTGCAACCCTTTCCCTAAGTGCAACCCTAAGTGCAACCCTAAGTGCAACCCTATCCCTAAGTGCAACCCTAAGTGGAACCCTATCCCTAAGTGCAGCCCTATCCCTAAGTGCAACCCTATCCATAAGTGCAACCCTATCCCTAAGTGCAACCCTATCCCTAAGTGCAACCCTAAGTGCAACCCTATCCCTAAGTGCAACCCTAAGTGCAACCTCTAAGTGCAACCCTAAGTGCAACCCTATCCTTAAGTGCAACCCTAAGTGCAACCCTATCCCTAAGTGCAACCCTATCCCTAAGTGCAACCCTATCCCTAAGTGCAACCCTATCCCTGAGTGCAACCGAGTGCAACCCTAAGTGCAACCCTATCCCTAAGTGCAACCCTAAGTGCAACCCTATCCCTAAGTGCAACCCTAAGTGCAACCCTATCCCTAAGTGCAACCCTGAGTGCAACCGTAAGTGCAACCCTAAGTGCAACCCTATCCCTAAGTGCAACCCTATCCCGAAGTGCAACCCTATCCCTAAGTGCAACCCTAAGTGCAACCCTATCCCTAAGTGCAACCCTAAGTGCAACCCTATCCCTAAGTGCAACCCTGAGTGCAACCGTAAGTGCAACCCTAAGTGCAACCCTATCCCTAAGTGCAACCCTATCCCGAAGTGCAACCCTATCCCTAAGTACAACCCTGAGTGCAACCCTATCCCTAAGTGCAACCCTATCCCTAAGTGCAACCCTATCCCTAAGTGCAACCCTAAGTGCAACCCTATCCCTAAGTGCAACCCTAAGTGCAACCCTATCCCTAAGTGCAACCCTAAGTGCAACCCTATCCCTAAGTGCAACCCTGAGTGCAACCGTAAGTGCAACCCTATCCCTAAGTGCAACCCTATCCCTAAGTGCAACCCTATCCCTAAGTGCAACCCTATTCCTAAGTGCAACCCTGAGTGCAACCCTATCCCTAAGTGCAACCCTAAGTGGAACCCTATCCCTAAGTGCAACCCTATCCCTAAGTGCAACCCTATCCATAAGTGCAACCCTATCCCTGAGTGCAACCCTGAGTGCAACCCTAAGGTCAACCCTATCCCTAAGTGCAACCCTAAGTGCAACCCTATCCCTAAGTGCAACCCTATCCCTAAGTGCAACCCTATCCCTAAGTGCAACCCTATCCCTAAGTGCAACCCTATCCCTAAGTGCAACCCTATCCCTGAGTGCTACCCTGAGTGCAACCCTAAGTGCAACCCTATCCCTAAGTGCAACCCTAAGTGCAACCCTAAGTGCAACCCTATCCCTAAGTGCAACCCTATCCCTAAGTGCAACCCTATCCCTGAGTGCAACCCTGAGTGCAACCCTAAGTGCAACCCTATCCCTAAGTGCAACCCTAAGTGCAACCCTATCCCTAAGTGAAACCCTAAGTGCAACCCTGAGTGCAACCCTAAGTGCAACCCTAAGTGCAACCCTATCCCTAAGTGCAACCCTAAGTGCAACCCTATCCCTAAGTGCAACCCTATCCCTAAGTGCAACCCTATCCCTAAGTGCAACCCTATCCCTAAGTGCAACCCTAAGTGCAACCCTATCTCTAAGTGCAACCCTATCCATAAGTGCAACCCTAAGTGCAACCCTATCCCTAAGTGCAACCCTATCCCTAAGTGCAACCCTATCCCTAAGTGCAACCCTATCCCTAAGTGCAACCCTAAGTGCAACCCTATCCCTAAGTGCAACCCTATCCCTAAGTGCAACCCTGAGTGCAACCCTAAGTGCAACCCTATCCCTAAGTGCAACCCTAAGTGCAACCCTATCCCTAAGTGCAACCCTAAGTGCAACCCTATCCCTTAGTGCAACCTTTAGTGCAACCCTAAGTGCAACCCTATCCCTAAGTGCAACCCTAAGTGCAACCCTATCCCTAAGTGCAACCCTAAGTGCAACCCTATCTCTAAGTGCAACCCTAAGTCCAACCCTATCCCTAAGTGCAACCCTGAGTGCAACCCTAAGTGCAACCCTATCCCTAAGTGCAACCCTAAGTGCAACCCTATCCCTAAGTGCAACCCTAAGTGCAACCCTATCCCTAAGTGCAACCCTAAGTGCAACCCTATCCCTAAGTGCAACCCTAAGTGCAACCCTATCCCTAAGTGCAACCCTATCCCTAAGTGCAACCCTAAGTGCAACCCTATCCCTAAGTGCAACCCTAAGTGCAACCCTATCCCTAAGTGCAACCCTAAGTGCAACCCTAAGTGCAACCCTAAGTGCAACCCTATCCCTAAGTGCAACCCTATCCCTAAGTGCAACCCTGAGTGCAACCCTGAGTGCAACCCTAAGTGCAACCCTAAGTGCAACCCTAAGTGCAACCCTATCCCTAAGTGCAACCCTAAGTGCAACCCTATCCCTAAGTGCAACCCTAAGTGCAACCGTAAGTGCAACCCTAAGTGCAACCGTAAGTGCAACCCTATCCCTAAGTGCAACCCTATCCCTAAGTGCAACCCTATCCCTAAGTGCAACCCTAAGTGCAACCCTATCTCTAAGTGCAACCCTAAGTGCAACCCTATCCCTAAGTGCAACCCTATCCCTAAGTGCAACCCTATCCCTAAGTGCAACCCTGAGTGCAACCCTAAGTGCAACCCTATCCCTAAGTGCAACCCTAAGTGCAACCCTATCCCTAAGTGCAACCCTAAGTGCAACCCTATCCCTAAGTGCAACCCTAAGTGCAACCCTAAGTGCAACCCTAAGTGCAACCCTATCCCTAAGTGCAACCCTAAGTGGAACCCTATCCCTAAGTGCAACCCTATCCCTAAGTGCAACCCTATCCCTAAGTGCAACCCTATCCCTGAGTGCTACCCTGAGTGCAACCCTAAGTGCAACCCTATCCCTAAATGCAACCCTAAGTGCAACCCTAAGTGCAACCCTAAGTGCAACCCTATCCCTAAGTGCAACCCTATCCCTAAGTGCAACCCTATCCCTGAGTGCAACCCTGAGTGCAACCCTAAGTGCAACCCTATCCCTAAGTGCAACCCTAAGTGCAACCCTATCCCTAAGTGAAACCCTAAGTACAACCCTGAGTGCAACCCTAAGTGCAACCCTAAGTGCAACCCTATCCCTAAGTGCAACCCTAAGTGCAACCCTATCCCTAAGTGCAACCATAAGTGCAACCCTAAGTGCAACCCTATCCCTAAGTGCAACCCTATCCCTGAGTGCAACCCTATCTCTAAGTGCAACCCTAAGTGCAACCCTATCCCTAAGTGCAACCCTATCCCTAAGTGCAACCGAGTGCAATCCTAAGTGCAACCCTATCCCTAAGTGCAACCCTAAGTGCAACCCTATCCCTAAATGCAACCCTAAGTGCAACCCTTTCCCTAAGTGCAACCCTAAGTGCAACCCTAAGTGCAACCCTATCCCTAAGTGCAACCCTAAGTGGAACCCTATCCCTAAGTGCAACCCTATCCCTAAGTGCAACCCTATCCATAAGTGCAACCCTATCCCTGAGTGCAACCCTGAGTGCAACCCTAAGTGCAACCCTATCCCTAAGTGCAACCCTAAGTGCAACCCTATCCCTAAGTGCAACCCTAAGTGCAACCTCTAAGTGCAACCCTAAGTGCAACCCTATCCTTAAGTGCAACCCTAAGTGCAACCCTATCCCTAAGTGCAACCCTATCCCTAAGTGCAACCCTATCCCTAAGTGCAACCCTATCCCTGAGTGCAACCGAGTGCAACCCTAAGTGCAACCCTATCCCTAAGTGCAACCCTAAGTGCAACCCTATCCCTAAGTGCAACCCTAAGTGCAACCCTATCCCTAAGTGCAACCCTGAGTGCAACCGTAAGTGCAACCCTAAGTGCAACCCTATCCCTAAGTGCAACCCTATCCCGAAGTGCAACCCTATCCCTAAGTGCAACCCTAAGTGCAACCCTATCCCTAAGTGCAACCCTAAGTGCAACCCTATCCCTAAGTGCAACCCTGAGTGCAACCGTAAGTGCAACCCTAAGTGCAACCCTATCCCTAAGTGCAACCCTATCCCTGAGTGCAACCCTATCTCTAAGTGCAACCCTAAGTGCAACCCTATCCCTAAGTGCAACCCTATCCCTAAGTGCAACCCTGAGTGCAACCCTAAGTGCAACCCTATCCCTAAGTGCAACCCTATCCCTAAATGCAACCCTAAGTGCAACCCTATCCCTAAGTGCAACCCTAAGTGCAACCCTAAGTGCAACCCTATCCCTAAGTGCAACCCTAAGTGCAACCCTATCCCTAAGTGCAACCCTAAGTGCAACCCTAAGTGCAACCCTAAGTGCAACCCTAAGTGCAACCCTATCCCTAAGTGCAACCCTATCCCTAAGTGCAACCCTATCCCTGAGTGCAACCCTATCCCTAAGTGCAACCCTATCCCTAAGTGCAACCCTATCCCTAAGTGCAATCCTAAGTGCAACCCTAAGTGCAACCCTAAGTGCAACCCTATCCCTAAGTGCAACCCTATCCCTAAGTGCAACCCTATCCCTAAGTGCAACCCTATCCCTAAGTGCAACCCTAAGTGCAACCCTATCCCTAAGTGCAACCCTATCCCTAAGTGCAACCCTGAGTGCAACCCTAAGTGCAACCCTATCCCTAAGTGCAACCCTAAGTGCAACCCTATCCCTTAGTGCAACCTTTAGTGCAACCCTAAGTGCAACCCTAAGTGCAACCCTATCCCTAAGTGCAACCCTAAGTGCAACCCTATCCCTAAGTGCAACCCTATCCCTAAGTGCAACCCTATCCCTAAGTGCAACCCTAAGTGCAACCGTAAGTGCAACCCTAAGTGCAACCCTATCCCTAAGTGCAACCCTATCCCTAAGTGCAACCCTAAGTGCAACCCTAAGTGCAACCCTATCCCTAAGTGCAACCGTATCCCTAAGTGCAACCCTATCCCTAAGTGCAACCCTAAGTGCAACCCTATCCCTAAGTGCAACCCTATCCATAAGTGCAACCCTAAGTGCAACCCTATCCCTAAGTGCAACCCTATCCCTAAGTGCAACCCTATCCCTAAGTGCAACCCTATCCCTAAGTGCAACCCTAAGTGCAACCCTATCCCTAAGTGCAACCCTATCCCTAAGTGCAACCCTGAGTGCAACCCTAAGTGCAACCCTATCCCTAAGTGCAACCCTAAGTGCAACCCTATCCCTAAGTGCAACCCTAAGTGCAACCCTATCCCTTAGTGCAACCTTTAGTGCAACCCTAAGTGCAACCCTAAGTGCAACCCTATCCCTAAGTGCAACCCTAAGTGCAACCCTATCCCTAAGTGCAACCCTATCCCTAAGTGCAACCCTAAGTGCAACCGTAAGTGCAACCCTAAGTGCAACCCTATCCCTAAGTGCAACCCTATCCCTAAGTGCAACCCTAAGTGCAACCCTATCCCTAAGTGCAACCCTAAGTGCAACCCTATCCCTAAGTGCAACCCTAAGTGCAACCCTATCCCTAAGTGCAACCCTAAGTGCAACCCTAAGTGCAACCCTATCTCTAAGTGCAACCCTAAGTCCAACCCTATCCCTAAGTGCAACCCTGAGTGCAACCCTAAGTGTAACCCTATCCCTAAGTGCAACCCTAAATGCAACCCTATCCCTAAGTGCAACCCTAAGTGCAACCCTATCCCTAAGTGCAACCCTAAGTGCAACCCTATCCCTAAGTGCAACCCTATCCTTAAGTGCAACCCTATCCCTAAGTGCAACCCTATCCCTAAGTGCAACCCTATCCCTAAGTGCAACCCTATCCCTAAGTGCAACCCTGAGTGCAACCCTGAGTGCAACCCTAAGTGCAACCCTAAGTGCAACCCTATCCCTAAGTGCAACCCTAAGTGCAACCCTATCCCTAAGTGCAACCCTAAGTGCAACCGTAAGTGCAACCCTAAGTGCAACCGTAAGTGCAACCCTATCCCTAAGTGCAACCCTAAGTGCAACCCTATCTCTAAGTGCAACCCTAAGTGCAACCCTATCCCTAAGTGCAACCCTATCCCTAAGTGCAACCCTATCCCTAAGTGCAACCCTGAGTGCAACCCTAAGTGCAACCCTATCCCTAAGTGCAACCCTAAGTGCAACCCTATCCCTAAGTGCAACCCTAAGTGCAACCCTATCCCTAAGTGCAACCCTAAGTGCAACCCTAAGTGCAACCCTAAGTGCAACCCTATCCCTAAGTGCAACCCTAAGTGGAACCCTATCCCTAAGTGCAACCCTATCCCTAAGTGCAACCCTATCCCTAAGTGCAACCCTATCCCTGAGTGCTACCCTGAGTGCAACCCTAAGTGCAACCCTATCCCTAAATGCAACCCTAAGTGCAACCCTAAGTGCAACCCTAAGTGCAACCCTATCCCTAAGTGCAACCCTATCCCTAAGTGCAACCCTATCCCTAAGTGCAACCCTATCCCTGAGTGCAACCCTGAGTGCAACCCTAAGTGCAACCCTATCCCTAAGTGCAACCCTAAGTGCAACCCTAAGTGCAACCCTATCCCTAAGTGCAACCCTATCCCTAAGTGCAACCCTATCCATAAGTGCAACCCTAAGTGCAACCCTATCCCTAAGTGCAACCCTATCCCTAAGTGCAACCCTATCCCTAAGTGCAACCCTATCCCTAAGTGCAACCCTAAGTGCAACCCTATCCCTAAGTGCAACCCTATCCCTAAGTGCAACCCTGAGTGCAACCCTAAGTGCAACCCTATCCCTAAGTGCAACCCTAAGTGCAACCCTATCCCTAAGTGCAACCCTAAGTGCAACCCTATCCCTTAGTGCAACCTTTAGTGCAACCCTAAGTGCAACCCTAAGTGCAACCCTATCCCTAAGTGCAACCCTAAGTGCAACCCTATCCCTAAGTGCAACCCTATCCCTAAGTGCAACCCTATCCCTAAGTGCAACCCTAAGTGCAACCGTAAGTGCAACCCTAAGTGCAACCCTATCCCTAAGTGCAACCCTATCCCTAAGTGCAACCCTAAGTGCAACCCTAAGTGCAACCCTATCCCTAAGTGCAACCCTATCCCTTAGTGCAACCTTTAGTGCAACCCTAAGTGCAACCCTAAGTGCAACCCTATCCCTAAGTGCAACCCTAAGTGCAACCCTATCCCTAAGTGCAACCCTATCCCTAAGTGCAACCCTATCCCTAAGTGCAACCCTAAGTGCAACCGTAAGTGCAACCCTAAGTGCAACCCTATCCCTAAGTGCAACCCTATCCCTAAGTGCAACCCTAAGTGCAACCCTAAGTGCAACCCTATCCCTAAGTGCAACCCTATCCCTAAGTGCAACCCTATCCCTAAGTGCAACCCTATCCATAAGTGCAACCCTAAGTGCAACCCTATCCCTAAGTGCAACCCTATCCCTAAGTGCAACCCTATCCCTAAGTGCAACCCTATCCCTAAGTGCAACCCTAAGTGCAACCCTATCCCTAAGTGCAACCCTAAGTGCAACCCTATCCCTTAGTGCAACCTTTAGTGCAACCCTAAGTGCAACCCTAAGTGCAACCCTATCCCTAAGTGCAACCCTAAGTGCAACCCTATCCCTAAGTGCAACCCTATCCCTAAGTGCAACCCTAAGTGCAACCGTAAGTGCAACCCTAAGTGCAACCCTATCCCTAAGTGCAACCCTATCCCTAAGTGCAACCCTAAGTGCAACCCTATCCCTAAGTGCAACCCTAAGTGCAACCCTATCCCTAAGTGCAACCCTAAGTGCAACCCTATCCCTAAGTGCAACCCTAAGTGCAACCCTAAGTGCAACCCTATCGCTAAGTGCAACCCTAAGTCCAACCCTATCCCTAAGTGCAACCCTGAGTGCAACCCTAAGTGCAACCCTATCCCTAAGTGCAACCCTAAGTGCAACCCTATCCCTAAGTGCAACCCTAAGTGCAACCCTATCCCTAAGTGCAACCCTAAGTGCAACCCTATCCCTAAGTGCAACCCTATCCTTAAGTGCAACCCTATCCCTAAGTGCAACCCTATCCCTAAGTGCAACCCTATCCCTAAGTGCAACCCTATCCCTAAGTGCAACCCTGAGTGCAACCCTGAGTGCAACCCTAAGTGCAACCCTAAGTGCAACCCTAAGTGCAACCCTATCCCTAAGTGCAACCCTAAGTGCAACCCTATCCCTAAGTGCAACCCTAAGTGCAACCGTAAGTGCAACCCTAAGTGCAACCGTAAGTGCAACCCTATCCCTAAGTGCAACCCTAAGTGCAACCCTATCCCTAAGTGCAACCCTATCCCTAAGTGCAACCCTATCCCTAAGTGCAACCCTGAGTGCAACCCTAAGTGCAACCCTATCCCTAAGTGCAACCCTAAGTGCAACCCTATCCCTAAGTGCAACCCTAAGTGCAACCCTATCCCTAAGTGCAACCCTAAGTGCAACCCTAAGTGCAACCCTAAGTGCAACCCTATCCCTAAGTGCAACCCTAAGTGGAACCCTATCCCTAAGTGCAACCCTATCCCTAAGTGCAACCCTATCCCTAAGTGCAACCCTATCCCTGAGTGCTACCCTGAGTGCAACCCTAAGTGCAACCCTATCCCTAAATGCAACCCTAAGTGCAACCCTAAGTGCAACCCTAAGTGCAACCCTATCCCTAAGTGCAACCCTATCCCTGAGTGCAACCCTGAGTGCAACCCTAAATGCAACCCTATCCCTAAGTGCAACCCTAAGTGCAACCCTATCCCTAAGTGAAACCCTAAGTACAACCCTGAGTGCAACCCTAAGTGCAACCCTAAGTGCAACCCTATCCCTAAGTGCAACCCTAAGTGCAACCCTATCCCTAAGTGCAACCATAAGTGCAACCCTAAGTGCAACCCTATCCCTAAGTGCAACCCTATCCCTGAGTGCAACCCTATCTCTAAGTGCAACCCTAAGTGCAACCCTATCCCTAAGTGCAACCCTATCCCTAAGTGCAACCGAGTGCAACCCTAAGTGCAACCCTATCCCTAAGTGCAACCCTAAGTGCAACCCTATCCCTAAATGCAACCCTAAGTGCAACCCTTTCCCTAAGTGCAACCCTAAGTGCAACCCTAAGTGCAACCCTATCCCTAAGTGCAACCCTAAGTGGAACCCTATCCCTAAGTGCAACCCTATCCCTAAGTGCAACCCTATCCATAAGTGCAACCCTATCCCTGAGTGCAACCCTGAGTGCAACCCTAAGTGCAACCCTATCCCTAAGTGCAACCCTAAGTGCAACCCTATCCCTAAGTGCAACCCTAAGTGCAACCTCTAAGTGCAACCCTAAGTGCAACCCTATCCTTAAGTGCAACCCTAAGTGCAACCCTATCCCTAAGTGCAACCCTATCCCTAAGTGCAACCCTATCCCTAAGTGCAACCCTATCCCTGAGTGCAACCGAGTGCAACCCTAAGTGCAACCCTATCCCTAAGTGCAACCCTAAGTGCAACCCTATCCCTAAGTGCAACCCTAAGTGCAACCCTATCCCTAAGTGCAACCCTGAGTGCAACCGTAAGTGCAACCCTAAGTGCAACCCTATCCCTAAGTGCAACCCTATCCCGAAGTGCAACCCTATCCCTAAGTGCAACCCTAAGTGCAACCCTATCCCTAAGTGCAACCCTAAGTGCAACCCTATCCCTAAGTGCAACCCTGAGTGCAACCGTAAGTGCAACCCTAAGTGCAACCCTATCCCTAAGTGCAACCCTATCCCGAAGTGCAACCCTATCCCTAAGTACAACCCTGAGTGCAACCCTATCCCTAAGTGCAACCCTATCCCTAAGTGCAACCCTATCCCTAAGTGCAACCCTAAGTGCAACCCTATCCCTAAGTGCAACCCTAAGTGCAACCCTATCCCTAAGTGCAACCCTAAGTGCAACCCTATCCCTAAGTGCAACCCTGAGTGCAACCGTAAGTGCAACCCTATCCCTAAGTGCAACCCTATCCCTAAGTGCAACCCTATCCCTAAGTGCAACCCTGAGTGCAACCCTATCCCTAAGTGCAACCCTAAGTGGAACCCTATCCCTAAGTGCAACCCTATCCCTAAGTGCAACCCTATCCATAAGTGCAACCCTATCCCTGAGTGCAACCCTGAGTGCAACCCTAAGGTCAACCCTATCCCTAAGTGCAACCCTAAGGTCAACCCTATCCCTAAGTGCAACCCTAAGTGCAACCCTATCCCTAAGTGCAACCCTATCCCTAAGTGCAACCCTATCCCTAAGTGCAACCCTATCCCTGAGTGCTACCCTGAGTGCAACCCTAAGTGCAACCCTATCCCTAAGTGCAACCCTAAGTGCAACCCTAAGTGCAACCCTATCCCTAAGTGCAACCCTATCCCTAAGTGCAACCCTATCCCTGAGTGCAACCCTGAGTGCAACCCTAAGTGCAACCCTATCCCTAAGTGCAACCCTAAGTGCAACCCTATCCCTAAGTGAAACCCTAAGTGCAACCCTGAGTGCAACCCTAAGTGCAACCCTAAGTGCAACCCTATCCCTAAGTGCAACCCTAAGTGCAACCCTATCCCTAAGTGCAACCCTATCCCTAAGTGCAACCCTATCCCTAAGTGCAACCCTATCCCTAAGTGCAACCCTAAGTGCAACCCTATCTCTAAGTGCAACCCTATCCATAAGTGCAACCCTAAGTGCAACCCTATCCCTAAGTGCAACCCTATCCCTAAGTGCAACCCTATCCCTAAGTGCAACCCTATCCCTAAGTGCAACCCTAAGTGCAACCCTATCCCTAAGTGCAACCCTATCCCTAAGTGCAACCCTGAGTGCAACCCTAAGTGCAACCCTATCCCTAAGTGCAACCCTAAGTGCAACCCTATCCCTAAGTGCAACCCTAAGTGCAACCCTATCCCTTAGTGCAACCTTTAGTGCAACCCTAAGTGCAACCCTAAGTGCAACCCTATCCCTAAGTGCAACCCTAAGTGCAACCCTATCCCTAAGTGCAACCCTATCCCTAAGTGCAACCCTAAGTGCAACCGTAAGTGCAACCCTAAGTGCAACCCTATCCCTAAGTGCAACCCTATCCCTAAGTGCAACCCTAAGTGCAACCCTATCCCTAAGTGCAACCCTAAGTGCAACCCTATCCCTAAGTGCAACCCTAAGTGCAACCCTATCCCTAAGTGCAACCCTAAGTGCAACCCTAAGTGCAACCCTATCTCTAAGTGCAACCCTAAGTCCAACCCTATCCCTAAGTGCAACCCTGAGTGCAACCCTAAGTGCAACCCTATCCCTAAGTGCAACCCTAAGTGCAACCCTATCCCTAAGTGCAACCCTAAGTGCAACCCTATCCCTAAGTGCAACCCTAAGTGCAACCCTATCCCTAAGTGCAACCCTATCCTTAAGTGCAACCCTATCCCTAAGTGCAACCCTATCCCTAAGTGCAACCCTATCCCTAAGTGCAACCCTGAGTGCAACCCTGAGTGCAACCCTAAGTGCAACCCTAAGTGCAACCCTATCCCTAAGTGCAACCCTAAGTGCAACCCTATCCCTAAGTGCAACCCTAAGTGCAACCGTAAGTGCAACCCTAAGTGCAACCGTAAGTGCAACCCTATCCCTAAGTGCAACCCTATCCCTAAGTGCAACCCTATCCCTAAGTGCAACCCTAAGTGCAACCCTATCTCTAAGTGCAACCCTAAGTGCAACCCTATCCCTAAGTGCAACCCTATCCCTAAGTGCAACCCTATCCCTAAGTGCAACCCTGAGTGCAACCCTAAGTGCAACCCTATCCCTAAGTGCAACCCTAAGTGCAACCCTATCCCTAAGTGCAACCCTAAGTGCAACCCTATCCCTAAGTGCAACCCTAAGTGCAACCCTAAGTGCAACCCTAAGTGCAACCCTATCCCTAAGTGCAACCCTAAGTGGAACCCTATCCCTAAGTGCAACCCTATCCCTAAGTGCAACCCTATCCCTAAGTGCAACCCTATCCCTGAGTGCTACCCTGAGTGCAACCCTAAGTGCAACCCTATCCCTAAATGCAACCCTAAGTGCAACCCTAAGTGCAACCCTAAGTGCAACCCTATCCCTAAGTGCAACCCTATCCCTAAGTGCAACCCTATCCCTGAGTGCAACCCTGAGTGCAACCCTAAGTGCAACCCTATCCCTAAGTGCAACCCTAAGTGCAACCCTATCCCTAAGTGAAACCCTAAGTACAACCCTGAGTGCAACCCTAAGTGCAACCCTAAGTGCAACCCTATCCCTAAGTGCAACCCTAAGTGCAACCCTATCCCTAAGTGCAACCATAAGTGCAACCCTAAGTGCAACCCTATCCCTAAGTGCAACCCTATCCCTGAGTGCAACCCTATCTCTAAGTGCAACCCTAAGTGCAACCCTATCCCTAAGTGCAACCCTATCCCTAAGTGCAACCGAGTGCAACCCTAAGTGCAACCCTATCCCTAAGTGCAACCCTAAGTGCAACCCTATCCCTAAATGCAACCCTAAGTGCAACCCTTTCCCTAAGTGCAACCCTAAGTGCAACCCTAAGTGCAACCCTATCCCTAAGTGCAACCCTAAGTGGAACCCTATCCCTAAGTGCAACCCTATCCCTAAGTGCAACCCTATCCATAAGTGCAACCCTATCCCTGAGTGCAACCCTGAGTGCAACCCTAAGTGCAACCCTATCCCTAAGTGCAACCCTAAGTGCAACCCTATCCCTAAGTGCAACCCTAAGTGCAACCTCTAAGTGCAACCCTAAGTGCAACCCTATCCTTAAGTGCAACCCTAAGTGCAACCCTATCCCTAAGTGCAACCCTATCCCTAAGTGCAACCCTATCCCTAAGTGCAACCCTATCCCTGAGTGCAACCGAGTGCAACCCTAAGTGCAACCCTATCCCTAAGTGCAACCCTAAGTGCAACCCTATCCCTAAGTGCAACCCTAAGTGCAACCCTATCCCTAAGTGCAACCCTGAGTGCAACCGTAAGTGCAACCCTAAGTGCAACCCTATCCCTAAGTGCAACCCTATCCCGAAGTGCAACCCTATCCCTAAGTGCAACCCTAAGTGCAACCCTATCCCTAAGTGCAACCCTAAGTGCAACCCTATCCCTAAGTGCAACCCTGAGTGCAACCGTAAGTGCAACCCTAAGTGCAACCCTATCCCTAAGTGCAACCCTATCCCTGAGTGCAACCCTATCTCTAAGTGCAACCCTAAGTGCAACCCTATCCCTAAGTGCAACCCTATCCCTAAGTGCAACCCTGAGTGCAACCCTAAGTGCAACCCTATCCCTAAGTGCAACCCTAAGTGCAACCCTATCCCTAAATGCAACCCTAAGTGCAACCCTATCCCTAAGTGCAACCCTAAGTGCAACCCTATGCCTAAATGCAACCCTAAGTGCAACCGTAAGTGCAACCCTATCCCTAAGTGCAACCCTATCCCTAAGTGCAACCCTATCCCTAAGTGCAACCCTAAGTGCAACCCTATCTCTAAGTGCAACCCTAAGTGCAACCCTATCCCTAAGTGCAACCCTATCCCTAAGTGCAACCCTATCCCTAAGTGCAACCCTGAGTGCAACCCTAAGTGCAACCCTATCCCTAAGTGCAACCCTAAGTGCAACCCTATCCCTAAGTGCAACCCTAAGTGCAACCCTATCCCTAAGTGCAACCCTAAGTGCAACCCTAAGTGCAACCCTAAGTGCAACCCTATCCCTAAGTGCAACCCTAAGTGGAACCCTATCCCTAAGTGCAACCCTATCCCTAAGTGCAACCCTATCCCTAAGTGCAACCCTATCCCTGAGTGCTACCCTGAGTGCAACCCTAAGTGCAACCCTATCCCTAAATGCAACCCTAAGTGCAACCCTAAGTGCAACCCTAAGTGCAACCCTATCCCTAAGTGCAACCCTATCCCTAAGTGCAACCCTATCCCTGAGTGCAACCCTGAGTGCAACCCTAAGTGCAACCCTATCCCTAAGTGCAACCCTAAGTGCAACCCTATCCCTAAGTGAAACCCTAAGTACAACCCTGAGTGCAACCCTAAGTGCAACCCTATCCCTAAGTGCAACCCTAAGTGCAACCCTATCCCTAAGTGCAACCATAAGTGCAACCCTAAGTGCAACCCTATCCCTAAGTGCAACCCTATCCCTGAGTGCAACCCTATCTCTAAGTGCAACCCTAAGTGCAACCCTATCCCTAAGTGCAACCGAGTGCAACCCTAAGTGCAACCCTATCCCTAAGTGCAACCCTAAGTGCAACCCTATCCCTAAATGCAACCCTAAGTGCAACCCTTTCCCTAAGTGCAACCCTAAGTGCAACCCTAAGTGCAACCCTATCCCTAAGTGCAACCCTAAGTGGAACCCTATCCCTAAGTGCAACCCTATCCCTAAGTGCAACCCTATCCATAAGTGCAACCCTATCCCTGAGTGCAACCCTGAGTGCAACCCTAAGTGCAACCCTATCCCTAAGTGCAACCCTAAGTGCAACCCTATCCCTAAGTGCAACCCTAAGTGCAACCTCTAAGTGCAACCCTAAGTGCAACCCTATCCTTAAGTGCAACCCTAAGTGCAACCCTATCCCTAAGTGCAACCCTATCCCTAAGTGCAACCCTATCCCTAAGTGCAACCCTATCCCTGAGTGCAACCGAGTGCAACCCTAAGTGCAACCCTATCCCTAAGTGCAACCCTAAGTGCAACCCTATCCCTAAGTGCAACCCTAAGTGCAACCCTATCCCTAAGTGCAACCCTGAGTGCAACCGTAAGTGCAACCCTAAGTGCAACCCTATCCCTAAGTGCAACCCTATCCCGAAGTGCAACCCTATCCCTAAGTGCAACCCTAAGTGCAACCCTATCCCTAAGTGCAACCCTAAGTGCAACCCTATCCCTAAGTGCAACCCTGAGTGCAACCGTAAGTGCAACCCTAAGTGCAACCCTATCCCTAAGTGCAACCCTATCCCTGAGTGCAACCCTATCTCTAAGTGCAACCCTAAGTGCAACCCTATCCCTAAGTGCAACCCTATCCCTAAGTGCAACCCTGAGTGCAACCCTAAGTGCAACCCTATCCCTAAGTGCAACCCTAAGTGCAACCCTATCCCTAAATGCAACCCTAAGTGCAACCCTATCCCTAAGTGCAACCCTAAGTGCAACCCTAAGTGCAACCCTATCCCTAAGTGCAACCCTAAGTGCAACCCTATCCCTAAGTGCAACCCTAAGTGCAACCCTAAGTGCAACCCTAAGTGCAACCCTAAGTGCAACCCTATCCCTAAGTGCAACCCTATCCCTAAGTGCAACCCTATCCCTGAGTGCAACCCTATCCCTAAGTGCAACCCTATCCCTAAGTGCAACCCTATCCCTAAGTGCAATCCTAAGTGCAACCCTAAGTGCAACCCTATCCCTAAGTGCAACCCTATCCCTAAGTGCAACCCTATCCCTAAGTGCAACCCTATCCCTAAGTGCAACCCTAAGTGCAACCCTATCCCTAAGTGCAACCCTATCCATAAGTGCAACCCTAAGTGCAACCCTATCCCTAAGTGCAACCCTATCCCTAAGTGCAACCCTATCCCTAAGTGCAACCCTATCCCTAAGTGCAACCCTAAGTGCAACCCTATCCCTAAGTGCAACCCTATCCCTAAGTGCAACCCTGAGTGCAACCCTAAGTGCAACCCTATCCCTAAGTGCAACCCTAAGTGCAACCCTATCCCTTAGTGCAACCTTTAGTGCAACCCTAAGTGCAACCCTAAGTGCAACCCTATCCCTAAGTGCAACCCTAAGTGCAACCCTATCCCTAAGTGCAACCCTATCCCTAAGTGCAACCCTATCCCTAAGTGCAACCCTAAGTGCAACCGTAAGTGCAACCCTAAGTGCAACCCTATCCCTAAGTGCAACCCTATCCCTAAGTGCAACCCTAAGTGCAACCCTAAGTGCAACCCTATCCCTAAGTGCAACCGTATCCCTAAGTGCAACCCTATCCCTAAGTGCAACCCTATCCCTAAGTGCAACCCTAAGTGCAACCCTATCCCTAAGTGCAACCCTATCCATAAGTGCAACCCTAAGTGCAACCCTATCCCTAAGTGCAACCCTATCCCTAAGTGCAACCCTATCCCTAAGTGCAACCCTATCCCTAAGTGCAACCCTAAGTGCAACCCTATCCCTAAGTGCAACCCTATCCCTAAGTGCAACCCTGAGTGCAACCCTAAGTGCAACCCTATCCCTAAGTGCAACCCTAAGTGCAACCCTATCCCTAAGTGCAACCCTAAGTGCAACCCTATCCCTTAGTGCAACCTTTAGTGCAACCCTAAGTGCAACCCTAAGTGCAACCCTATCCCTAAATGCAACCCTAAGTGCAACCCTATCCCTAAGTGCAACCCTATCCCTAAGTGCAACCCTAAGTGCAACCGTAAGTGCAACCCTAAGTGCAACCCTATCCCTAAGTGCAACCCTATCCCTAAGTGCAACCCTAAGTGCAACCCTATCCCTAAGTGCAACCCTAAGTGCAACCCTATCCCTAAGTGCAACCCTAAGTGCAACCCTATCCCTAAGTGCAACCCTAAGTGCAACCCTAAGTGCAACCCTATCTCTAAGTGCAACCCTAAGTCCAACCCTATCCCTAAGTGCAACCCTGAGTGCAACCCTAAGTGTAACCCTATCCCTAAGTGCAACCCTAAATGCAACCCTATCCCTAAGTGCAACCCTAAGTGCAACCCTATCCCTAAGTGCAACCCTAAGTGCAACCCTATCCCTAAGTGCAACCCTATCCTTAAGTGCAACCCTATCCCTAAGTGCAACCCTATCCCTAAGTGCAACCCTATCCCTAAGTGCAACCCTATCCCTAAGTGCAACCCTGAGTGCAACCCTGAGTGCAACCCTAAGTGCAACCCTAAGTGCAACCCTATCCCTAAGTGCAACCCTAAGTGCAACCCTATCCCTAAGTGCAACCCTAAGTGCAACCGTAAGTGCAACCCTAAGTGCAACCGTAAGTGCAACCCTATCCCTAAGTGCAACCCTAAGTGCAACCCTATCTCTAAGTGCAACCCTAAGTGCAACCCTATCCCTAAGTGCAACCCTATCCCTAAGTGCAACCCTATCCCTAAGTGCAACCCTGAGTGCAACCCTAAGTGCAACCCTATCCCTAAGTGCAACCCTAAGTGCAACCCTATCCCTAAGTGCAACCCTAAGTGCAACCCTATCCCTAAGTGCAACCCTAAGTGCAACCCTAAGTGCAACCCTAAGTGCAACCCTATCCCTAAGTGCAACCCTAAGTGGAACCCTATCCCTAAGTGCAACCCTATCCCTAAGTGCAACCCTATCCCTAAGTGCAACCCTATCCCTGAGTGCTACCCTGAGTGCAACCCTAAGTGCAACCCTATCCCTAAATGCAACCCTAAGTGCAACCCTAAGTGCAACCCTAAGTGCAACCCTATCCCTAAGTGCAACCCTATCCCTAAGTGCAACCCTATCCCTAAGTGCAACCCTATCCCTGAGTGCAACCCTGAGTGCAACCCTAAGTGCAACCCTATCCCTAAGTGCAACCCTAAGTGCAACCCTAAGTGCAACCCTAAGTGCAACCCTATCCCTAAGTGCAACCCTATCCCTAAGTGCAACCCTATCCATAAGTGCAACCCTAAGTGCAACCCTATCCCTAAGTGCAACCCTATCCCTAAGTGCAACCCTATCCCTAAGTGCAACCCTATCCCTAAGTGCAACCCTAAGTGCAACCCTATCCCTAAGTGCAACCCTATCCCTAAGTGCAACCCTGAGTGCAACCCTAAGTGCAACCCTATCCCTAAGTGCAACCCTAAGTGCAACCCTATCCCTAAGTGCAACCCTAAGTGCAACCCTATCCCTTAGTGCAACCTTTAGTGCAACCCTAAGTGCAACCCTAAGTGCAACCCTATCCCTAAGTGCAACCCTAAGTGCAACCCTATCCCTAAGTGCAACCCTATCCCTAAGTGCAACCCTATCCCTAAGTGCAACCCTAAGTGCAACCGTAAGTGCAACCCTAAGTGCAACCCTATCCCTAAGTGCAACCCTATCCCTAAGTGCAACCCTAAGTGCAACCCTAAGTGCAACCCTATCCCTAAGTGCAACCCTATCCCTAAGTGCAACCCTATCCCTAAGTGCAACCCTATCCATAAGTGCAACCCTAAGTGCAACCCTATCCCTAAGTGCAACCCTATCCCTAAGTGCAACCCTATCCCTAAGTGCAACCCTATCCCTAAGTGCAACCCTAAGTGCAACCCTATCCCTAAGTGCAACCCTAAGTGCAACCCTATCCCTTAGTGCAACCTTTAGTGCAACCCTAAGTGCAACCCTAAGTGCAACCCTATCCCTAAGTGCAACCCTAAGTGCAACCCTATCCCTAAGTGCAACCCTATCCCTAAGTGCAACCCTAAGTGCAACCGTAAGTGCAACCCTAAGTGCAACCCTATCCCTAAGTGCAACCCTATCCCTAAGTGCAACCCTAAGTGCAACCCTATCCCTAAGTGCAACCCTAAGTGCAACCCTATCCCTAAGTGCAACCCTAAGTGCAACCCTATCCCTAAGTGCAACCCTAAGTGCAACCCTAAGTGCAACCCTATCGCTAAGTGCAACCCTAAGTCCAACCCTATCCCTAAGTGCAACCCTGAGTGCAACCCTAAGTGCAACCCTATCCCTAAGTGCAACCCTAAGTGCAACCCTATCCCTAAGTGCAACCCTAAGTGCAACCCTATCCCTAAGTGCAACCCTAAGTGCAACCCTATCCCTAAGTGCAACCCTATCCTTAAGTGCAACCCTATCCCTAAGTGCAACCCTATCCCTAAGTGCAACCCTATCCCTAAGTGCAACCCTATCCCTAAGTGCAACCCTGAGTGCAACCCTGAGTGCAACCCTAAGTGCAACCCTAAGTGCAACCCTAAGTGCAACCCTATCCCTAAGTGCAACCCTAAGTGCAACCCTATCCCTAAGTGCAACCCTAAGTGCAACCGTAAGTGCAACCCTAAGTGCAACCGTAAGTGCAACCCTATCCCTAAGTGCAACCCTAAGTGCAACCCTATCCCTAAGTGCAACCCTATCCCTAAGTGCAACCCTATCCCTAAGTGCAACCCTGAGTGCAACCCTAAGTGCAACCCTATCCCTAAGTGCAACCCTAAGTGCAACCCTATCCCTAAGTGCAACCCTAAGTGCAACCCTATCCCTAAGTGCAACCCTAAGTGCAACCCTAAGTGCAACCCTAAGTGCAACCCTATCCCTAAGTGCAACCCTAAGTGGAACCCTATCCCTAAGTGCAACCCTATCCCTAAGTGCAACCCTATCCCTAAGTGCAACCCTATCCCTGAGTGCTACCCTGAGTGCAACCCTAAGTGCAACCCTATCCCTAAATGCAACCCTAAGTGCAACCCTAAGTGCAACCCTAAGTGCAACCCTATCCCTAAGTGCAACCCTATCCCTGAGTGCAACCCTGAGTGCAACCCTAAATGCAACCCTATCCCTAAGTGCAACCCTAAGTGCAACCCTATCCCTAAGTGAAACCCTAAGTACAACCCTGAGTGCAACCCTAAGTGCAACCCTAAGTGCAACCCTATCCCTAAGTGCAACCCTAAGTGCAACCCTATCCCTAAGTGCAACCCTATCCCTAAGTGCAACCGAGTGCAACCCTAAGTGCAACCCTATCCCTAAGTGCAACCCTAAGTGCAACCCTATCCCTAAATGCAACCCTAAGTGCAACCCTTTCCCTAAGTGCAACCCTAAGTGCAACCCTAAGTGCAACCCTATCCCTAAGTGCAACCCTAAGTGGAACCCTATCCCTAAGTGCAACCCTATCCCTAAGTGCAACCCTATCCATAAGTGCAACCCTATCCCTGAGTGCAACCCTGAGTGCAACCCTAAGTGCAACCCTATCCCTAAGTGCAACCCTAAGTGCAACCCTATCCCTAAGTGCAACCCTAAGTGCAACCTCTAAGTGCAACCCTAAGTGCAACCCTATCCTTAAGTGCAACCCTAAGTGCAACCCTATCCCTAAGTGCAACCCTATCCCTAAGTGCAACCCTATCCCTAAGTGCAACCCTATCCCTGAGTGCAACCGAGTGCAACCCTAAGTGCAACCCTATCCCTAAGTGCAACCCTAAGTGCAACCCTATCCCTAAGTGCAACCCTAAGTGCAACCCTATCCCTAAGTGCAACCCTGAGTGCAACCGTAAGTGCAACCCTAAGTGCAACCCTATCCCTAAGTGCAACCCTATCCCGAAGTGCAACCCTATCCCTAAGTGCAACCCTAAGTGCAACCCTATCCCTAAGTGCAACCCTAAGTGCAACCCTATCCCTAAGTGCAACCCTGAGTGCAACCGTAAGTGCAACCCTAAGTGCAACCCTATCCCTAAGTGCAACCCTATCCCGAAGTGCAACCCTATCCCTAAGTACAACCCTGAGTGCAACCCTATCCCTAAGTGCAACCCTATCCCTAAGTGCAACCCTATCCCTAAGTGCAACCCTAAGTGCAACCCTATCCCTAAGTGCAACCCTAAGTGCAACCCTATCCCTAAGTGCAACCCTAAGTGCAACCCTATCCCTAAGTGCAACCCTGAGTGCAACCGTAAGTGCAACCCTAAGTGCAACCCTATCCCTAAGTGCAACCCTATCCCGAAGTGCAACCCTATCCCTAAGTACAACCCTGAGTGCAACCCTATCCCTAAGTGCAACCCTATCCCTAAGTGCAACCCTATCCCTAAGTGCAACCCTAAGTGCAACCCTATCCCTAAGTGCAACCCTAAGTGCAACCCTATCCCTAAGTGCAACCCTAAGTGCAACCCTATCCCTAAGTGCAACCCTGAGTGCAACCGTAAGTGCAACCCTATCCCTAAGTGCAACCCTATCCCTAAGTGCAACCCTATCCCTAAGTGCAACCCTATCCCTAAGTGCAACCCTGAGTGCAACCCTATCCCTAAGTGCAACCCTAAGTGGAACCCTATCCCTAAGTGCAACCCTATCCCTAAGTGCAACCCTATCCATAAGTGCAACCCTATCCCTGAGTGCAACCCTGAGTGCAACCCTAAGGTCAACCCTATCCCTAAGTGCAACCCTAAGGTCAACCCTATCCCTAAGTGCAACCCTAAGTGCAACCCTATCCCTAAGTGCAACCCTATCCCTAAGTGCAACCCTATCCCTAAGTGCAACCCTATCCCTGAGTGCTACCCTGAGTGCAACCCTAAGTGCAACCCTATCCCTAAGTGCAACCCTAAGTGCAACCCTAAGTGCAACCCTATCCCTAAGTGCAACCCTATCCCTAAGTGCAACCCTATCCCTGAGTGCAACCCTGAGTGCAACCCTAAGTGCAACCCTATCCCTAAGTGCAACCCTAAGTGCAACCCTATCCCTAAGTGAAACCCTAAGTGCAACCCTGAGTGCAACCCTAAGTGCAACCCTAAGTGCAACCCTATCCCTAAGTGCAACCCTAAGTGCAACCCTATCCCTAAGTGCAACCCTATCCCTAAGTGCAACCCTATCCCTAAGTGCAACCCTATCCCTAAGTGCAACCCTAAGTGCAACCCTATCTCTAAGTGCAACCCTATCCATAAGTGCAACCCTAAGTGCAACCCTATCCCTAAGTGCAACCCTATCCCTAAGTGCAACCCTATCCCTAAGTGCAACCCTATCCCTAAGTGCAACCCTAAGTGCAACCCTATCCCTAAGTGCAACCCTATCCCTAAGTGCAACCCTGAGTGCAACCCTAAGTGCAACCCTATCCCTAAGTGCAACCCTAAGTGCAACCCTATCCCTAAGTGCAACCCTAAGTGCAACCCTATCCCTTAGTGCAACCTTTAGTGCAACCCTAAGTGCAACCCTAAGTGCAACCCTATCCCTAAGTGCAACCCTAAGTTCAACCCTATCCCTAAGTGCAACCCTATCCCTAAGTGCAACCCTAAGTGCAACCGTAAGTGCAACCCTAAGTGCAACCCTATCCCTAAGTGCAACCCTATCCCTAAGTGCAACCCTAAGTGCAACCCTATCCCTAAGTGCAACCCTAAGTGCAACCCTATCCCTAAGTGCAACCCTAAGTGCAACCCTATCCCTAAGTGCAACCCTAAGTGCAACCCTAAGTGCAACCCTATCTCTAAGTGCAACCCTAAGTCCAACCCTATCCCTAAGTGCAACCCTGAGTGCAACCCTAAGTGCAACCCTATCCCTAAGTGCAACCCTAAGTGCAACCCTATCCCTAAGTGCAACCCTAAGTGCAACCCTATCCCTAAGTGCAACCCTAAGTGCAACCCTATCCCTAAGTGCAACCCTATCCTTAAGTGCAACCCTATCCCTAAGTGCAACCCTATCCCTAAGTGCAACCCTATCCCTAAGTGCAACCCTATCCCTAAGTGCAACCCTGAGTGCAACCCTGAGTGCAACCCTAAGTGCAACCCTAAGTGCAACCCTAAGTGCAACCCTATCCCTAAGTGCAACCCTAAGTGCAACCCTATCCCTAAGTGCAACCCTAAGTGCAACCGTAAGTGCAACCCTAAGTGCAACCGTAAGTGCAACCCTATCCCTAAGTGCAACCCTATCCCTAAGTGCAACCCTATCCCTAAGTGCAACCCTAAGTGCAACCCTATCTCTAAGTGCAACCCTAAGTGCAACCCTATCCCTAAGTGCAACCCTATCCCTAAGTGCAACCCTATCCCTAAGTGCAACCCTGAGTGCAACCCTAAGTGCAACCCTATCCCTAAGTGCAACCCTAAGTGCAACCCTATCCCTAAGTGCAACCCTAAGTGCAACCCTATCCCTAAGTGCAACCCTAAGTGCAACCCTAAGTGCAACCCTAAGTGCAACCCTATCCCTAAGTGCAACCCTAAGTGGAACCCTATCCCTAAGTGCAACCCTATCCCTAAGTGCAACCCTATCCCTAAGTGCAACCCTATCCCTGAGTGCTACCCTGAGTGCAACCCTAAGTGCAACCCTATCCCTAAATGCAACCCTAAGTGCAACCCTAAGTGCAACCCTAAGTGCAACCCTATCCCTAAGTGCAACCCTATCCCTAAGTGCAACCCTATCCCTGAGTGCAACCCTGAGTGCAACCCTAAGTGCAACCCTATCCCTAAGTGCAACCCTAAGTGCAACCCTATCCCTAAGTGAAACCCTAAGTACAACCCTGAGTGCAACCCTAAGTGCAACCCTAAGTGCAACCCTATCCCTAAGTGCAACCCTAAGTGCAACCCTATCCCTAAGTGCAACCATAAGTGCAACCCTAAGTGCAACCCTATCCCTAAGTGCAACCCTATCCCTGAGTGCAACCCTATCTCTAAGTGCAACCCTAAGTGCAACCCTATCCCTAAGTGCAACCCTATCCCTAAGTGCAACCGAGTGCAACCCTAAGTGCAACCCTATCCCTAAGTGCAACCCTAAGTGCAACCCTATCCCTAAATGCAACCCTAAGTGCAACCCTTTCCCTAAGTGCAACCCTAAGTGCAACCCTAAGTGCAACCCTATCCCTAAGTGCAACCCTAAGTGGAACCCTATCCCTAAGTGCAACCCTATCCCTAAGTGCAACCCTATCCATAAGTGCAACCCTATCCCTGAGTGCAACCCTGAGTGCAACCCTAAGTGCAACCCTATCCCTAAGTGCAACCCTAAGTGCAACCCTATCCCTAAGTGCAACCCTAAGTGCAACCTCTAAGTGCAACCCTAAGTGCAACCCTATCCTTAAGTGCAACCCTAAGTGCAACCCTATCCCTAAGTGCAACCCTATCCCTAAGTGCAACCCTATCCCTAAGTGCAACCCTATCCCTGAGTGCAACCGAGTGCAACCCTAAGTGCAACCCTATCCCTAAGTGCAACCCTAAGTGCAACCCTATCCCTAAGTGCAACCCTAAGTGCAACCCTATCCCTAAGTGCAACCCTGAGTGCAACCGTAAGTGCAACCCTAAGTGCAACCCTATCCCTAAGTGCAACCCTATCCCGAAGTGCAACCCTATCCCTAAGTGCAACCCTAAGTGCAACCCTATCCCTAAGTGCAACCCTAAGTGCAACCCTATCCCTAAGTGCAACCCTGAGTGCAACCGTAAGTGCAACCCTAAGTGCAACCCTATCCCTAAGTGCAACCCTATCCCTGAGTGCAACCCTATCTCTAAGTGCAACCCTAAGTGCAACCCTATCCCTAAGTGCAACCCTATCCCTAAGTGCAACCCTGAGTGCAACCCTAAGTGCAACCCTATCCCTAAGTGCAACCCTAAGTGCAACCCTATCCCTAAATGCAACCCTAAGTGCAACCCTATCCCTAAGTGCAACCCTAAGTGCAACCCTATCCCTAAGTGCAACCCTAAGTGCAACCCTATCCCTAAGTGCAACCCTAAGTGCAACCCTAAGTGCAACCCTAAGTGCAACCCTAAGTGCAACCCTATCCCTAAGTGCAACCCTATCCCTAAGTGCAACCCTATCCCTGAGTGCAACCCTATCCCTAAGTGCAACCCTATCCCTAAGTGCAACCCTATCCCTAAGTGCAATCCTAAGTGCAACCCTAAGTGCAACCCTAAGTGCAACCCTATCCCTAAGTGCAACCCTATCCCTAAGTGCAACCCTATCCCTAAGTGCAACCCTATCCCTAAGTGCAACCCTATCCCTAAGTGCAACCCTAAGTGCAACCCTATCCCTAAGTGCAACCCTATCCCTAAGTGCAACCCTGAGTGCAACCCTAAGTGCAACCCTATCCCTAAGTGCAACCCTAAGTGCAACCCTATCCCTTAGTGCAACCTTTAGTGCAACCCTAAGTGCAACCCTAAGTGCAACCCTATCCCTAAGTGCAACCCTAAGTGCAACCCTATCCCTAAGTGCAACCCTATCCCTAAGTGCAACCCTATCCCTAAGTGCAACCCTAAGTGCAACCGTAAGTGCAACCCTAAGTGCAACCCTATCCCTAAGTGCAACCCTATCCCTAAGTGCAACCCTAAGTGCAACCCTAAGTGCAACCCTATCCCTAAGTGCAACCGTATCCCTAAGTGCAACCCTATCCCTAAGTGCAACCCTATCCCTAAGTGCAACCCTAAGTGCAACCCTATCCCTAAGTGCAACCCTATCCATAAGTGCAACCCTAAGTGCAACCCTATCCCTAAGTGCAACCCTATCCCTAAGTGCAACCCTATCCCTAAGTGCAACCCTAAGTGCAACCCTATCCCTAAGTGCAACCCTATCCCTAAGTGCAACCCTGAGTGCAACCCTAAGTGCAACCCTATCCCTAAGTGCAACCCTAAGTGCAACCCTATCCCTAAGTGCAACCCTAAGTGCAACCCTATCCCTTAGTGCAACCTTTAGTGCAACCCTAAGTGCAACCCTAAGTGCAACCCTATCCCTAAGTGCAACCCTAAGTGCAACCCTATCCCTAAGTGCAACCCTATCCCTAAGTGCAACCCTAAGTGCAACCGTAAGTGCAACCCTAAGTGCAACCCTATCCCTAAGTGCAACCCTATCCCTAAGTGCAACCCTAAGTGCAACCCTATCCCTAAGTGCAACCCTAAGTGCAACCCTATCCCTAAGTGCAACCCTAAGTGCAACCCTATCCCTAAGTGCAACCCTAAGTGCAACCCTAAGTGCAACCCTATCTCTAAGTGCAACCCTAAGTCCAACCCTATCCCTAAGTGCAACCCTGAGTGCAACCCTAAGTGTAACCCTATCCCTAAGTGCAACCCTAAATGCAACCCTATCCCTAAGTGCAACCCTAAGTGCAACCCTATCCCTAAGTGCAACCCTAAGTGCAACCCTATCCCTAAGTGCAACCCTATCCTTAAGTGCAACCCTATCCCTAAGTGCAACCCTATCCCTAAGTGCAACCCTATCCCTAAGTGCAACCCTATCCCTAAGTGCAACCCTGAGTGCAACCCTGAGTGCAACCCTAAGTGCAACCCTAAGTGCAACCCTAAGTGCAACCCTATCCCTAAGTGCAACCCTAAGTGCAACCCTATCCCTAAGTGCAACCCTAAGTGCAACCGTAAGTGCAACCCTAAGTGCAACCCTATCCCTAAGTGCAACCCTAAGTGCAACCCTATCTCTAAGTGCAACCCTAAGTGCAACCCTATCCCTAAGTGCAACCCTATCCCTAAGTGCAACCCTATCCCTAAGTGCAACCCTAAGTGCAACCCTAAGTGCAACCCTAAGTGCAACCCTATCCCTAAGTGCAACCCTAAGTGGAACCCTATCCCTAAGTGCAACCCTATCCCTAAGTGCAACCCTATCCCTAAGTGCAACCCTATCCCTGAGTGCTACCCTGAGTGCAACCCTAAGTGCAACCCTATCCTTAAATGCAACCCTAAGTGCAACCCTAAGTGCAACCCTAAGTGCAACCCTATCCCTAAGTGCAACCCTATCCCTAAGTGCAACCCTATCCCTAAGTGCAACCCTATCCCTGAGTGCAACCCTGAGTGCAACCCTAAGTGCAACCCTATCCCTAAGTGCAACCCTAAGTGCAACCCTATCCCTAAGTGAAACCCTAAGTACAACCCTGAGTGCAACCCTAAGTGCAACCCTAAGTGCAACCCTATCCCTAAGTGCAACCCTAAGTGCAACCCTATCCCTAAGTGCAACCATAAGTGCAACCCTAAGTGCAACCCTATCCCTAAGTGCAACCCTATCCCTGAGTGCAACCCTATCTCTAAGTGCAACCCTAAGTGCAACCCTATCCCTAAGTGCAACCCTATCCCTAAGTGCAACCGAGTGCAACCCTAAGTGCAACCCTATCCCTAAGTGCAACCCTAAGTGCAACCCTATCCCTAAATGCAACCCTAAGTGCAACCCTTTCCCTAAGTGCAACCCTAAGTGCAACCCTAAGTGCAACCCTATCCCTAAGTGCAACCCTAAGTGGAACCCTATCCCTAAGTGCAACCCTATCCCTAAGTGCAACCCTATCCATAAGTGCAACCCTATCCCTGAGTGCAACCCTGAGTGCAACCCTAAGTGCAACCCTATCCCTAAGTGCAACCCTAAGTGCAACCCTATCCCTAAGTGCAACCCTAAGTGCAACCTCTAAGTGCAACCCTAAGTGCAACCCTATCCTTAAGTGCAACCCTAAGTGCAACCCTATCCCTAAGTGCAACCCTATCCCTAAGTGCAACCCTATCCCTGAGTGCAACCGAGTGCAACCCTAAGTGCAACCCTATCCCTAAGTGCAACCCTAAGTGCAACCCTATCCCTAAGTGCAACCCTAAGTGCAACCCTATCCCTAAGTGCAACCCTGAGTGCAACCGTAAGTGCAACCCTAAGTGCAACCCTATCCCTAAGTGCAACCCTATCCCGAAGTGCAACCCTATCCCTAAGTGCAACCCTAAGTGCAACCCTATCCCTAAGTGCAACCCTAAGTGCAATCCTATCCCTAAGTGCAACCCTGAGTGCAACCGTAAGTGCAACCCTAAGTGCAACCCTATCCCTAAGTGCAACCCTATCTCGAAGTGCAACCCTATCCCTAAGTGCAACCCTGAGTGCAACCCTATCCCTAAGTGCAACCCTATCCCTAAGTGCAACCCTATCCCTAAGTGCAACCCTAAGTGCAACCCTATCCCTAAGTGCAACCCTAAGTGCAACCCTATCCCTAAGTGCAACCCTAAGTGCAACCCTATCCCTAAGTGCAACCCTGAGTGCAACCGTAAGTGCAACCCTATCCCTAAGTGCAACCCTATCCCTAAGTGCAACCCTATCCCTAAGTGCAACCCTATCCCTAAGTGCAACACTGAGTGCAACCCTATCCCTAAGTGCAACCCTAAGTGGAACCCTATCCCTAAGTGCAACCCTATCCCTAAGTGCAACCCTATCCATAAGTGCAACCCTATCCCTGAGTGCAACCCTGAGTGCAACCCTAAGGTCAACCCTATCCCTAAGTGCAACCCTAAGTGCAACCCTATCCCTAAGTGCAACCCTATCCCTAAGTGCAACCCTATCCCTAAGTGCAACCCTATCCCTAAGTGCAACCCTATCCCTAAGTGCAACCCTAACCCTGAGTGCTACCCTGAGTGCAACCCTAAGTGCAACCCTATCCCTAAGTGCAACCCTAAGTGCAACCCTAAGTGCAACCCTATCCCTAAGTGCAACCCTATCCCTAAGTGCAACCCTATCCCTGAGTGCAACCCTGAGTGCAACCCTAAGTGCAACCCTATCCCTAAGTGCAACCCTAAGTGCAACCCTATCCCTAAGTGAAACCCTAAGTGCAACCCTGAGTGCAACCCTAAGTGCAACCCTAAGTGCAACCCTATCCCTAAGTGCAACCCTATCCCTAAGTGCAACCCTATCCCTAAGTGCAACCCTATCCCTAAGTGCAACCCTATCCCTAAGTGCAACCCTAAGTGCAACCCTATCCCTAAGTGCAACCCTATCCATAAGTGCAACCCTAAGTGCAACCCTATCCCTAAGTGCAACCCTATCCCTAAGTGCAACCCTATCCCTAAGTGCAACCCTATCCCTAAGTGCAACCCTAAGTGCAACCCTATCCCTAAGTGCAACCCTATCCCTAAGTGCAACCCTGAGTGCAACTCTAAGTGCAACCCTATCCCTAAGTGCAACCCTAAGTGCAACCCTATCCCTAAGTGCAACCCTAAGTGCAACCCTATCCCTTAGTGCAACCTTTAGTGCTACCCTAAGTGCAACCCTAAGTGCAACCCTATCCCTAAGTGCAACCCTAAGTGCAACCCTATCCCTAAGTGCAACCCTATCCCTAAGTGCAACCCTAAGTGCAACCGTAAGTGCAACCCTAAGTGCAACCCTATCCCTAAGTGCAACCCTATCCCTAAGTGCAACCCTAAGTGCAACCCTATCCCTAAGTGCAACCCTAAGTGCAACCCTATCCCTAAGTGCAACCCTATCCCTAAGTGCAACCCTAAGTGCAACCGTAAGTGCAACCCTAAGTGCAACCCTATCCCTAAGTGCAACCCTATCCCTAAGTGCAACCCTAAGTGCAACCCTATCCCTAAGTGCAACCCTAAGTGCAACCCTATCCCTAAGTGCAACCCTAAGTGCAACCCTATCCCTAAGTGCAACCCTAAGTGCAACCCTAAGTGCAACCCTATCTCTAAGTGCAACCCTAAGTCCAACCCTATCCCTAAGTGCAACCCTAAGTGCAACCCTATCCCTAAGTGCAACCCTAAGTGCAACCCTATCCCTAAGTGCAACCCTAAGTGCAACCCTATCCCTAAGTGCAACCCTAAGTGCAACCCTATCCCTAAGTGCAACCCTATCCTTAAGTGCAACCCTATCCCTAAGTGCAACCCTAAGTGCAACCCTATCCCTAAGTGCAACCCTATCCATAAGTGCAACCCTAAGTGCAACCCTATCCCTAAGTGCAACCCTATCCCTAAGTGCAACCCTATCCCTAAGTGCAACCCTATCCCTAAGTGCAACCCTAAGTGCACCCCTATCCCTAAGTGCAACCCTATGCCTAAGTGCAACCCTGAGTGCAACCCTAAGTGCAACCCTATCCCTAAGTGCAACCCTAAGTGCAACCCTATCCCTAAGTGCAACCCTAAGTGCAACCCTATCCCTTAGTGCAACCTTTAGTGCAACCCTAAGTGCAACCCTAAGTGCAACCCTATCCCTAAGTGCAACCCTAAGTGCAACCCTATCCCTAAGTGCAACCCTATCCCTAAGTGCAACCCTATCCCTAAGTGCAACCGTAAGTGCAACCCTAAGTGCAACCCTATCCCTAAGTGCAACCCTATCCCTAAGTGCAACCCTAAGTGCAACCCTAAGTGCAACCCTAAGTGCAACCCTATCCCTAAGTAACATAGTAACATAGTAACATAGTAACATAGTTAGTAAGGCCGAAAAAAGACATTTGTCCATCCAGTTCAGCCTATATTCCATCATAATAAATACCCAGATCTACGTCCTTCTACAGAACCTAATAATTGTATGATACAATATTGTTCTGCTCCAGGAAGACATCCAGGCCTCTCTTGAACCCCTCGACTGAGTTCGCCATCACCACCTCCTCAGGCAAGCAATTCCAGATTCTCACTGCCCTAACAGTAAAGAATCCTCTTCTATGTTGGTGGAAAAACCTTCTCTCCTCCAGACGCAAAGAATGCCCCCTTGTGCCCGTCACCTTCCTTGGTATAAACAGATCCTCAGCGAGATATTTGTATTGTCCCCTTATATAGTTATACATGGTTATTAGATCGCCCCTCAGTCGTCTTTTTTCTAGACTAAATAATCCTAATTTCGCTAATCTATCTGGGTATTGTAGTTCTCCCATCCCCTTTATTAATTTTGTTGCCCTCCTTTGTACTCTCTCTAGTTCCATTATATCCTTCCTGAGCACCGGTGCCCAAAACTGGACACAGTACTCCATGTGCGGTCTAACTAGGGATTTGTACAGAGGCAGTATAATGCTCTCATCATGTGTATCCAGACCTCTTTTAATGCACCCCATGATCCTGTTTGCCTTGGCAGCTGCTGCCTGGCACTGGCTGCTCCAGGTAAGTTTATCATTAACTAGGATCCCCAAGTCCTTCTCCCTGTCAGATTTACCCAGTGGTTTCCCGTTCAGTGTGTAATGGTGATATTGATTCCCTCTTCCCATGTGTATAACCTTACATTTATCATTGTTAAACCTCATCTGCCACCTTTCAGCCCAAGTTTCCAACTTATCCAGATCCATCTGTAGCAGAATACTATCTTCTCTTGTATTAACTGCTTTACATAGTTTTGTATCATCTGCAAATATCGATATTTTACTGTGTAAACCTTCTACCAGATAATTAATGAATATGTTGAAGAGAACAGGTCCCAATACTGACCCCTGCGGTACCCCACTGGTCACAGCGACCCAGTTAGAGACTATACCATTTATAACCACCCTCTGCTTTCTATCACTAAGCCAGTTACTAACCCATTTACACACATTTTCCCCCAGACCAAGCATTCTCATTTTGTGTACCAACCTCTTGTGCGGCACGGTATCAAACGCTTTGGAAAAATCGAGATATACCACGTCCAATGACTCACCGTGGTCCAGCCTGTAGCTTACCTCTTCATAAAAACTGATTAGATTGGTTTGACAGGAGCGATTTCTCATAAACCCATGCTGATATGGAGTTAAACAGTTATTCTCATTGAGATAATCCAGAATAACATCCCTCAGAAACCCTTCAAATATTTTACCAACAATAGAGGTTAGACTTACTGGCCTATAATTTCCAGGTTCACTTTTAGAGCCCTTTTTGAATATTGGCACCACATTTGCTATGCGCCAGTCCTGCGGAACAGACCCTGTCGCTATAGAGTCACTAAAAATAAGAAATAATGGTTTATCTATTACATTACTTAGTTCTCTTAGTACTCGTGGGTGTATGCCATCCGGACCCGGAGATTTATCTATTTTAATCTTATTTAGCCGGTTTCGCACCTCTTCTTGGGTTAGATTGGTGACCCTTAATATAGGGTTTTCATTGTTTCTTGGGATTTCACCTAGCATTTCATTTTCCACCGTGAATACCGTGGAGAAGAAGGTGTTTAATATGTTAGCTTTTTCCTCGTCATCTACAACCATTCTTTCCTCACTATTTTTTTAAGGGGCCTACATTTTCAGTTTTTATTCTTTTACTATTGATATAGTTGAAGAACAGTTTGGGATTAGTTTTACTCTCCTTAGCAATGTGCTTCTCTGTTTCCTTTTTGGCAGCTTTAATTAGTTTTTTAGATAAAGTATTTTTCTCCCTATAGTTTTTTAGAGCTTCAATGGTGCCATCCTGCTTTAGTAGTGCAAATGCTTTCTTTTTACTGTTAATTGCCTGTCTTACTTCTTTGTTTAGCCACATTGGGTTTTTCCTATTTCTAGTCCTTTTATTCCCACAAGGTATAAACCGCTTACACTGCCTATTTAGGATGTTCTTAAACATTTCCCATTTATTATCTGTATTCTCATTTCTGAGGATATTGTCCCAGTCTACCAGATTAAGGGCATCTCTAAGCTGTTCAAACTTTGCCTTCCTAAAGTTCAATGTTTTTGTGACTCCCTGACAAGTCCCCCTAGTGAAAGACAGGTGAAACTGCACAATATTGTGGTCGCTATTTCCTAAATGCCCAACCACCTGCAGATTTGTTATTCTGTCAGGTCTATTAGATAGTATTAGGTCTAAAAGTGCTGCTCCTCTGGTTGGATTCTGCACCAATTGTGAAAGATAATTTTTCTTAGTTATTAGCAGAAACCTGTTGCCTTTATGGGTTTCACAGGTTTCTGTTTCCCAGTTAATATCCGGGTAGTTAAAGTCCCCCATAACCAGGACCTCATTATGGGTTGCAGCTTCATCTATCTGCTTTAGAAGTAGACTTTCCATGCTTTCTGTTATATTTGGGGGTTTGTAACAGACCCCAATGAGAATTTTGTTACCATTTTTCCCTCCATGAATTTCAACCCATATGGACTCGACATCCTCATTCCCTTCGCTAATATCCTCCCTTAAAGTGGACTTTAGACAAGACTTTACATAGAGACAAACCCCTCCTCCTCTCCGATTTTTACGATCCTTTCTAAACAGACTGTAACCCTGTAAGTTAACTGCCCAGTCATAGCTTTCATCTAACCATGTCTCGGTTATTCCCACTATGTCAAAGTTACCTGTAGATATTTCTGCTTCTAGTTCTTCCATCTTGTTTGTCAGGCTTCTGGCGTTTGCGAGCATGCAGTTTAGAGGATTTTGTTTTGTTCCAATCTCCTCACTGTGGATTGTTTTAGAAATGTTCTTACCTCCCTTCTGAGTATGTTTTCCTGGGTCGTCTTTGTTCGAGTCTAATGCTTTTCTTCCCGTCCCCTAAGTGCAACCCTAAGTGCAACCCTATCCCTAAGTGCAACCCTATCCCTAAGTGCAACCCTATCCCTAAGTGCAACCCTAGGTGCAACCCTATCCCTAAGTGCAACCCTATCCATAAGTGCAACCCTAAGTGCAACCCTATCCCTAAGTGCAACCCTATCCCTAAGTGCAACCCTATCCCTAAGTGCAACCCTATCCCTAAGTGCAACCCTAAGTGCAACCCTATCCCTAAGTGCAACCCTATCCCTAAGTGCAACCCTGAGTGCAACCCTAAGTGCAACCCTATCCCTAAGTGCAACCCTAAGTGCAACCCTATCCCTAAGTGCAACCCTAAGTGCAACCCTATCCCTTAGTGCAACCTTTAGTGCAACCCTAAGTGCAACCCTAAGTGCAACCCTATCCCTAAGTGCAACCCTAAGTGCAACCCTATCCCTAAGTGCAACCCTATCCCTAAGTGCAACCCTATCCCTAAGTGCAACCCTAAGTGCAACCGTAAGTGCAACCCTAAGTGCAACCCTATCCCTAAGTGCAACCCTATCCCTAAGTGCAACCCTAAGTGCAACCCTATCCCTAAGTGCAACCCTAAGTGCAACCCCATCCCTAAGTGCAACCCTAAGTGCAACCCTATCCCTAAGTGCAACCCTAAGTGCAACCCTATCCCTAAGTGCAACCCTATCCCTAAGTGCAACCCTATCCCTAAGTGCAACCCTATCCCTAAGTGCAACCCTATCCCTAAGTGCAACCCTATCCCTAAGTGCAACCCTGAGTGCAACCCTAAGTGCAACCCTAAGTGCAACCCTAAGTGCAACCCTATCCCTAAGTGCAACCCTAAGTGCAACCCTATCCCTAAGTGCAACCCTAAGTGCAACCGTAAGTGCAACCCTAAGTGCAACCCTAAGTGCAACCCTATCCCTAAGTGCAACCCTATCCCTAAGTGCAACCCTATCCCTAAGTGCAACCCTAAGTGCAACCCTATCTCTAAGTGCAACCCTAAGTGCAGCCCTATCCCTAAGTGCAACCCTATCCCTAAGTGCAACCCTATCCCTAAGTGCAACCCTGAGTGCAACCCTAAGTGCAACCCTATCCCTAAGTGCAACCCTAAGTGCAACCCTATCCCTAAGTGCAACCCTAAGTGCAACCCTATCCCTAAGTGCAACCCTAAGTGCAACCCTAAGTGCAACCCTAAGTGCAACCCTATCCCTAAGTGCAACCCTAAGTGGAACCCTATCCCTAAGTGCAACCCTATCCCTAAGTGCAACCCTATCCCTAAGTGCAACCCTATCCCTGAGTGCTACCCTGAGTGCAACCCTAAGTGCAACCCTATCCCTAAGTGCAACCCTAAGTGCAACCCTAAGTGCAACCCTAAGTGCAACCCTATCCCTAAGTGCAACCCTATCCCTAAGTGCAACCCTATCCCTAAGTGCAACCCTATCCCTGAGTGCAACCCTGAGTGCAACCCTAAGTGCAACCCTATCCCTAAGTGCAACCCTAAGTGCAACCCTATCCCTAAGTGAAACCCTAAGTACAACCCTGAGTGCAACCCTAAGTGCAACCCTAAGTGCAACCCTATCCCTAAGTGCAACCCTAAGTGCAACCCTATCCCTAAGTGCAACCATAAGTGCAACCCTAAGTGCAACCCTATCCCTAAGTGCAACCCTATCTCTAAGTGCAACCCTAAGTGCAACCCTATCCCTAAGTGCAACCCTATCCCTAAGTGCAACCCTGAGTGCAACCCTAAGTGCAACCCTATCCCTAAGTGCAACCCTAAGTGCAACCCTATCCCTAAATGCAACCCTAAGTGCAACCCTTTCCTTAAGTGCAACCCTAAGTGCAACCCTATCCCTAAGTGCAACCCTAAGTGGAACCCTATCCCTAAGTGCAACCCTATCCCTAAGTGCAACCCTATCCATAAGTGCAACCCTATCCCTGAGTGCAACCCTGAGTGCAACCCTAAGTGCAACCCTATCCCTAAGTGCAACCCTAAGTGCAACCCTATCCCTAAGTGCAACCCTAAGTGCAACCTCTAAGTGCAACCCTAAGTGCAACCCTATCCTTAAGTGCAACCCTAAGTGCAACCCTATCCCTAAGTGCAACCCTATCCCTAAGTGCAACCCTATCCCTAAGTGCAACCCTATCCCTGAGTGCAACCGAGTGCAACCCTAAGTGCAACCCTATCCCTAAGTGCAACCCTAAGTGCAACCCTATCCCTAAGTGCAACCCTAAGTGCAACCCTATCCCTAAGTGCAACCCTGAGTGCAACCGTAAGTGCAACCCTAAGTGCAACCCTATCCCTAAGTGCAACCCTATCCCGAAGTGCAACCCTATCCCTAAGTGCAACCCTAAGTGCAACCCTATCCCTAAGTGCAACCCTAAGTGCAACCCTATCCCTAAGTGCAACCCTGAGTGCAACCGTAAGTGCAACCCTATCCCTAAGTGCAACCCTATCCCTAAGTGCAACCCTATCCCTAAGTGCAACCCTGAGTGCAACCCTAAGTGCAACCCTATCCCTAAGTGCAACCCTAAGTGCAACCCTATCCCTAAGTGCAACCCTAAGTGCAACCCTAAGTGCAACCCTAAGTGCAACCCTATCCCTAAGTGCAACCCTATCCCTAAGTGCAACCCTATCCCTGAGTGCAACCCTATCCCTAAGTGCAACCCTATCCCTAAGTGCAACCCTATCCCTAAGTGCAACCCTAAGTGCAACCCTAAGTGCAACCCTATCCCTAAGTGCAACCCTATCCCTAAGTGCAACCCTATCCCTAAGTGCAACCCTATCCATAAGTGCAACCCTAAGTGCAACCCTATCCCTAAGTGCAACCCTAAGTGCAACCCTATCCCTAAGTGCAACCCTATCCTTAAGTGCAACCCTATCCCTAAGTGCAACCCTATCCCTAAGTGCAACCCTATCCCTAAGTGCAACCCTATCCCTAAGTGCAACCCTGAGTGCCACCCTGAGTGCAACCCTAAGTGCAACCCTAAGTGCAACCCTAAGTGCAACCCTATCCCTAAGTGCAACCCTAAGTGCAACCCTATCCCTAAGTGCAACCCTAAGTGCAACCGTAAGTGCAACCCTAAGTGCAACCGTAAGTGCAACCCTATCCCTAAGTGCAACCCTAAGTGCAACCCTATCCCTAAGTGCAACCCTATCCCTAAGTGCAACCCTATCCCTAAGTGCAACCCTGAGTGCAACCCTAAGTGCAACCCTATCCCTAAGTGCAACCCTAAGTGCAACCCTATCCCTAAGTGCAACCCTAAGTGCAACCCTATCCCTAAGTGCAACCCTAAGTGCAACCGTAAGTGCAACCCTAAGTGCAACCCTATCCCTAAGTGCAACCCTAAGTGGAACCCTATCCCTTAGTGCAACCTTTAGTGCAACCCTAAGTGCAACCCTAAGTGCAACCCTATCCCTAAGTGCAACCCTAAGTGCAACCCTATCCCTAAGTGCAACCCTATCCCTAAGTGCAACCCTAAGTGCAACCGTAAGTGCAACCCTAAGTGCAACCCTATCCCTAAGTGCAACCCTATCCCTAAGTGCAACCCTAAGTGCAACCCTATCCCTAAGTGCAACCCTAAGTGCAACCCTATCCCTAAGTGCAACCCTAAGTGCAACCCTATCCCTAAGTGCAACCCTAAGTGCAACCCTAAGTGCAACCCTATCGCTAAGTGCAACCCTAAGTCCAACCCTATCCCTAAGTGCAACCCTGAGTGCAACCCTAAGTGCAACCCTATCCCTAAGTGCAACCCTAAGTGCAACCCTATCCCTAAGTGCAACCCTAAGTGCAACCCTATCCCTAAGTGCAACCCTAAGTGCAACCCTATCCCTAAGTGCAACCCTATCCTTAAGTGCAACCCTATCCCTAAGTGCAACCCTATCCCTAAGTGCAACCCTATCCCTAAGTGCAACCCTATCCCTAAGTGCAACCCTGAGTGCCACCCTGAGTGCAACCCTAAGTGCAACCCTAAGTGCAACCCTAAGTGCAACCCTATCCCTAAGTGCAACCCTAAGTGCAACCCTATCCCTAAGTGCAACCCTAAGTGCAACCGTAAGTGCAACCCTAAGTGCAACCGTAAGTGCAACCCTATCCCTAAGTGCAACCCTAAGTGCAACCCTATCCCTAAGTGCAACCCTATCCCTAAGTGCAACCCTATCCCTAAGTGCAACCCTGAGTGCAACCCTAAGTGCAACCCTATCCCTAAGTGCAACCCTAAGTGCAACCCTATCCCTAAGTGCAACCCTAAGTGCAACCCTATCCCTAAGTGCAACCCTAAGTGCAACCGTAAGTGCAACCCTAAGTGCAACCCTATCCCTAAGTGCAACCCTAAGTGGAACCCTATCCCTAAGTGCAACCCTATCCCTAAGTGCAACCCTATCCCTAAGTGCAACCCTATCCCTGAGTGCTACCCTGAGTGCAACCCTAAGTGCAACCCTATCCCTAAATGCAACCCTAAGTGCAACCCTAAGTGCAACCCTAAGTGCAACCCTATCCCTAAGTGCAACCCTATCCCTGAGTGCAACCCTGAGTGCAACCCTAAGTGCAACCCTATCCCTAAGTGCAACCCTAAGTGCAACCCTATCCCTAAGTGAAACCCTAAGTACAACCCTGAGTGCAACCCTAAGTGCAACCCTAAGTGCAACCCTATCCCTAAGTGCAACCCTAAGTGCAACCCTATCCCTAAGTGCAACCATAAGTGCAACCCTAAGTGCAACCCTATCCCTAAGTGCAACCCTATCCCTGAGTGCAACCCTATCTCTAAGTGCAACCCTAAGTGCAACCCTATCCCTAAGTGCAACCCTATCCCTAAGTGCAACCGAGTGCAACCCTAAGTGCAACCCTATCCCTAAGTGCAACCCTAAGTGCAACCCTATCCCTAAATGCAACCCTAAGTGCAACCCTTTCCCTAAGTGCAACCCTAAGTGCAACCCTAAGTGCAACCCTATCCCTAAGTGCAACCCTAAGTGGAACCCTATCCCTAAGTGCAACCCTATCCCTAAGTGCAACCCTATCCATAAGTGCAACCCTATCCCTAAGTGCAACCCTATCCCTAAGTGCAACCCTAAGTGCAACCCTATCCCTAAGTGCAACCCTATCCCTAAGTGCAACCCTATCCCTAAGTGCAACCCTATCCCTGAGTGCAACCGAGTGCAACCCTAAGTGCAACCCTATCCCTAAGTGCAACCCTAAGTGCAACCCTATCCCTAAGTGCAACCCTAAGTGCAACCCTATCCCTAAGTGCAACCCTGAGTGCAACCGTAAGTGCAACCCTAAGTGCAACCCTATCCCTAAGTGCAACCCTATCCCGAAGTGCAACCCTATCCCTAAGTGCAACCCTAAGTGCAACCCTATCCCTAAGTGCAACCCTAAGTGCAACCCTATCCCTAAGTGCAACCCTGAGTGCAACCGTAAGTGCAACCCTAAGTGCAACCCTATCCCTAAGTGCAACCCTATCCCGAAGTGCAACCCTATCCCTAAGTACAACCCTGAGTGCAACCCTATCCCTAAGTGCAACCCTAAGTGCAACCCTAAGTGCAACCCTATCTCTAAGTGCAACCCTAAGTCCAACCCTATCCCTAAGTGCAACCCTAAGTGCAACCCTATCCCTAAGTGCAACCCTAAGTGCAACCCTATCCCTAAGTGCAACCCTAAGTGCAACCCTATCCCTAAGTGCAACCCTAAGTGCAACCCTAAGTGCAACCCTAAGTGCAACCCTATCCCTAAGTGCAACCCTAAGTGGAACCCTATCCCTAAGTGCAACCCTATCCCTAAGTGCAACCCTATCCCTAAGTGCAACCCTATCCCTGAGTGCTACCCTGAGTGCAACCCTAAGTGCAACCCTATCCCTAAGTGCAACCCTAAGTGCAACCCTAAGTGCAACCCTAAGTGCAACCCTATCCCTAAGTGCAACCCTATCCCTAAGTGCAACCCTATCCCTAAGTGCAACCCTATCCCTGAGTGCAACCCTGAGTGCAACCCTAAGTGCAACCCTATCCCTAAGTGCAACCCTAAGTGCAACCCTATCCCTAAGTGAAACCCTAAGTACAACCCTGAGTGCAACCCTAAGTGCAACCCTAAGTGCAACCCTATCCCTAAGTGCAACCCTAAGTGCAACCCTATCCCTAAGTGCAACCATAAGTGCAACCCTAAGTGCAACCCTATCCCTAAGTGCAACCCTATCTCTAAGTGCAACCCTAAGTGCAACCCTATCCCTAAGTGCAACCCTATCCCTAAGTGCAACCCTGAGTGCAACCCTAAGTGCAACCCTATCCCTAAGTGCAACCCTAAGTGCAACCCTATCCCTAAATGCAACCCTAAGTGCAACCCTTTCCTTAAGTGCAACCCTAAGTGCAACCCTATCCCTAAGTGCAACCCTAAGTGGAACCCTATCCCTAAGTGCAACCCTATCCCTAAGTGCAACCCTATCCATAAGTGCAACCCTATCCCTGAGTGCAACCCTGAGTGCAACCCTAAGTGCAACCCTATCCCTAAGTGCAACCCTAAGTGCAACCCTATCCCTAAGTGCAACCCTAAGTGCAACCTCTAAGTGCAACCCTAAGTGCAACCCTATCCTTAAGTGCAACCCTAAGTGCAACCCTATCCCTAAGTGCAACCCTATCCCTAAGTGCAACCCTATCCCTAAGTGCAACCCTATCCCTGAGTGCAACCGAGTGCAACCCTAAGTGCAACCCTATCCCTAAGTGCAACCCTAAGTGCAACCCTATCCCTAAGTGCAACCCTAAGTGCAACCCTATCCCTAAGTGCAACCCTGAGTGCAACCGTAAGTGCAACCCTAAGTGCAACCCTATCCCTAAGTGCAACCCTATCCCGAAGTGCAACCCTATCCCTAAGTGCAACCCTAAGTGCAACCCTATCCCTAAGTGCAACCCTAAGTGCAACCCTATCCCTAAGTGCAACCCTGAGTGCAACCGTAAGTGCAACCCTATCCCTAAGTGCAACCCTATCCCTAAGTGCAACCCTATCCCTAAGTGCAACCCTGAGTGCAACCCTAAGTGCAACCCTATCCCTAAGTGCAACCCTAAGTGCAACCCTATCCCTAAGTGCAACCCTAAGTGCAACCCTAAGTGCAACCCTAAGTGCAACCCTATCCCTAAGTGCAACCCTATCCCTAAGTGCAACCCTATCCCTGAGTGCAACCCTATCCCTAAGTGCAACCCTATCCCTAAGTGCAACCCTATCCCTAAGTGCAACCCTAAGTGCAACCCTAAGTGCAACCCTATCCCTAAGTGCAACCCTATCCCTAAGTGCAACCCTATCCCTAAGTGCAACCCTATCCATAAGTGCAACCCTAAGTGCAACCCTATCCCTAAGTGCAACCCTAAGTGCAACCCTATCCCTAAGTGCAACCCTATCCTTAAGTGCAACCCTATCCCTAAGTGCAACCCTATCCCTAAGTGCAACCCTATCCCTAAGTGCAACCCTATCCCTAAGTGCAACCCTGAGTGCCACCCTGAGTGCAACCCTAAGTGCAACCCTAAGTGCAACCCTAAGTGCAACCCTATCCCTAAGTGCAACCCTAAGTGCAACCCTATCCCTAAGTGCAACCCTAAGTGCAACCGTAAGTGCAACCCTAAGTGCAACCGTAAGTGCAACCCTATCCCTAAGTGCAACCCTAAGTGCAACCCTATCCCTAAGTGCAACCCTATCCCTAAGTGCAACCCTATCCCTAAGTGCAACCCTGAGTGCAACCCTAAGTGCAACCCTATCCCTAAGTGCAACCCTAAGTGCAACCCTATCCCTAAGTGCAACCCTAAGTGCAACCCTATCCCTAAGTGCAACCCTAAGTGCAACCGTAAGTGCAACCCTAAGTGCAACCCTATCCCTAAGTGCAACCCTAAGTGCAACCCTATCCCTAAGTGCAACCCTAAGTGCAACCCTATCCCTAAGTGCAACCCTAAGTGCAACCCTATCCCTAAGTGCAACCCTAAGTGCAACCCTAAGTGCAACCCTATCGCTAAGTGCAACCCTAAGTCCAACCCTATCCCTAAGTGCAACCCTGAGTGCAACCCTAAGTGCAACCCTATCCCTAAGTGCAACCCTAAGTGCAACCCTATCCCTAAGTGCAACCCTAAGTGCAACCCTATCCCTAAGTGCAACCCTAAGTGCAACCCTATCCCTAAGTGCAACCCTATCCTTAAGTGCAACCCTATCCCTAAGTGCAACCCTATCCCTAAGTGCAACCCTATCCCTAAGTGCAACCCTATCCCTAAGTGCAACCCTGAGTGCCACCCTGAGTGCAACCCTAAGTGCAACCCTAAGTGCAACCCTAAGTGCAACCCTATCCCTAAGTGCAACCCTAAGTGCAACCCTATCCCTAAGTGCAACCCTAAGTGCAACCGTAAGTGCAACCCTAAGTGCAACCGTAAGTGCAACCCTATCCCTAAGTGCAACCCTAAGTGCAACCCTATCCCTAAGTGCAACCCTATCCCTAAGTGCAACCCTATCCCTAAGTGCAACCCTGAGTGCAACCCTAAGTGCAACCCTATCCCTAAGTGCAACCCTAAGTGCAACCCTATCCCTAAGTGCAACCCTAAGTGCAACCCTATCCCTAAGTGCAACCCTAAGTGCAACCGTAAGTGCAACCCTAAGTGCAACCCTATCCCTAAGTGCAACCCTAAGTGGAACCCTATCCCTAAGTGCAACCCTATCCCTAAGTGCAACCCTATCCCTAAGTGCAACCCTATCCCTGAGTGCTACCCTGAGTGCAACCCTAAGTGCAACCCTATCCCTAAATGCAACCCTAAGTGCAACCCTAAGTGCAACCCTAAGTGCAACCCTATCCCTAAGTGCAACCCTATCCCTGAGTGCAACCCTGAGTGCAACCCTAAGTGCAACCCTATCCCTAAGTGCAACCCTAAGTGCAACCCTATCCCTAAGTGAAACCCTAAGTACAACCCTGAGTGCAACCCTAAGTGCAACCCTAAGTGCAACCCTATCCCTAAGTGCAACCCTAAGTGCAACCCTATCCCTAAGTGCAACCATAAGTGCAACCCTAAGTGCAACCCTATCCCTAAGTGCAACCCTATCCCTGAGTGCAACCCTATCTCTAAGTGCAACCCTAAGTGCAACCCTATCCCTAAGTGCAACCCTATCCCTAAGTGCAACCGAGTGCAACCCTAAGTGCAACCCTATCCCTAAGTGCAACCCTAAGTGCAACCCTATCCCTAAATGCAACCCTAAGTGCAACCCTTTCCCTAAGTGCAACCCTAAGTGCAACCCTAAGTGCAACCCTATCCCTAAGTGCAACCCTAAGTGGAACCCTATCCCTAAGTGCAACCCTATCCCTAAGTGCAACCCTATCCATAAGTGCAACCCTATCCCTAAGTGCAACCCTATCCCTAAGTGCAACCCTAAGTGCAACCCTATCCCTAAGTGCAACCCTATCCCTAAGTGCAACCCTATCCCTAAGTGCAACCCTATCCCTGAGTGCAACCGAGTGCAACCCTAAGTGCAACCCTATCCCTAAGTGCAACCCTAAGTGCAACCCTATCCCTAAGTGCAACCCTAAGTGCAACCCTATCCCTAAGTGCAACCCTGAGTGCAACCGTAAGTGCAACCCTAAGTGCAACCCTATCCCTAAGTGCAACCCTATCCCGAAGTGCAACCCTATCCCTAAGTGCAACCCTAAGTGCAACCCTATCCCTAAGTGCAACCCTAAGTGCAACCCTATCCCTAAGTGCAACCCTGAGTGCAACCGTAAGTGCAACCCTAAGTGCAACCCTATCCCTAAGTGCAACCCTATCCCGAAGTGCAACCCTATCCCTAAGTACAACCCTGAGTGCAACCCTATCCCTAAGTGCAACCCTAAGTGCAACCCTAAGTGCAACCCTATCTCTAAGTGCAACCCTAAGTCCAACCCTATCCCTAAGTGCAACCTAAGTGCAACCCTATCCCTAAGTGCAACCCTAAGTGCAACCCTATCCCTAAGTGCAACCCTAAGTGCAACCCTATCCCTAAGTGCAACCCTAAGTGCAACCCTAAGTGCAACCCTAAGTGCAACCCTATCCCTAAGTGCAACCCTAAGTGGAACCCTATCCCTAAGTGCAACCCTATCCCTAAGTGCAACCCTATCCCTAAGTGCAACCCTATCCCTGAGTGCTACCTGAGTGCAACCCTAAGTGCAACCTCCCTATCCCTAAGTGCAACCCTAAGTGCAACCCTAAGTGCAACCCTAAGTGCAACCCTATCCCTAAGTGCAACCCTATCCCTAAGTGCAACCCTAATCCCTGAGTGCAACCCTGAGTGCAACCCTAAGTGCAACCCTATCCCTAAGTGCAACCCTAAGTGCAACCCTATCCCTAAGTGAAACCCTAAGTACAACCCTGAGTGCAACCCTAAGTGCAACCCTAAGTGCAACCCTATCCCTAAGTGCAACCCTAAGTGCAACCCTATCCCTAAGTGCAACCATAAGTGCAACCCTAAGTGCAACCCTATCCCTAAGTGCAACCCTATCTCTAAGTGCAACCCTAAGTGCAACCCTATCCCTAAGTGCAAACCTATCCCTAAGTGCAACCCTGAGTGCAACCCTAAGTGCAACCCTATCCCTAAGTGCAACCCTAAGTGCAACCCTATCCCTAAATGCAACCCTAAGTGCAACCCTTTCCTTAAGTGCAACCCTAAGTGCAACCCTATCCCAAAGTGCAACCCTAAGTGGAACCCTATCCCTAAGTGCAACCCTATCCTAGTGCAACCCTATCCATAAGTGCAACCCTATCCCTGAGTGCAACCCTGAGTGCAACCCTAAGTGCAACCCTATCCCTAAGTGCAACCCTAAGTGCAACCCTATCCCTAAGTGCAACCCTAAGTGCAACCTCTAAGTGCAACCCTAAGTGCAACCCTATCCTTAAGTGCAACCCTAAGTGCAACCCTATCCCTAAGTGCAACCCTATCCCTAAGTGCAACCCTATCCCTAAGTGCAACCCTATCCCTGAGTGCAACCGAGTGCAACCCTAAGTGCAACCCTATCCCTAAGTGCAACCCTAAGTGCAACCCTATCCCTAAGTGCAAACCCTAAGTGCAACCCTATCCCTAGTGCAACCCTGAGTGCAACCGTAAGTGCAACCCTAAGTGCAGACCCTATCCCTAAGTGCAACCCTATCCCGAAGTGCAACCCTATCCCTAAGTGCAACCCTAAGTGCAACCCTATCCCTAAGTGCAACCCTAAGTGCAACCCTATCCCTAAGTGCAACCCTGAGTGCAACCGTAAGTGCAACCCTATCCCTAAGTGCAACCCTATCCCTAAGTGCAACCCTATCCCTAAGTGCAACCCTGAGTGCAACCCTAAGTGCAACCCTATCCCTAAGTGCAACCCTAAGTGCAACCCTATCCCTAAGTGCAACCCTAAGTGCAACCCTAAGTGCAACCCTAAGTGCAACCCTATCCTAAGTGCAACCCTATCCCTAAGTGCAACCCTATCCCTGAGTGCAACCCTATCCCTAAGTGCAACCCTATCCCTAAGTGCAACCCTATCCCTAAGTGCAACCCTAAGTGCAACCCTAAGTGCAACCTATCCCTAAGTGCAACCCTATCCCTAAGTGCAACCCTATCCCTAAGTGCAACCCTATCCATAAGTGCAACCCTAAGTGCAACCCTATCCCTAAGTGCAACCCTAAGTGCAACCCTATCCCTAAGTGCAACCCTATCCTTAAGTGCAACCCTATCCCTAAGTGCAACCCTATCCCTAAGTGCAACCCTATCCCTAAGTGCAACCCTATCCCTAAGTGCAACCCTGAGTGCCACCCTGAGTGCAACCCTAAGTGCAACCCTAAGTGCAACCCTAAGTGCAACCCTATCCCTAAGTGCAACCCTAAGTGCAACCCTATCCCTAAGTGCAACCCTAAGTGCAACCGTAAGTGCAACCCCTAAGTGCAACCGTAAGTGCAACCCTATCCCTAAGTGCAACCCTAAGTGCAACCCTATCCCTAAGTGCAACCCTATCCCTAAGTGCAACCCTATCCCTAAGTGCAACCCTGAGTGCAACCCTAAGTGCAACCCTATCCCTAAGTGCAACCCTAAGTGCAACCCTATCCCTAAGTGCAACCCTAAGTGCAACCCTATCCCTAAGTGCAACCCTAAGTGCAACCGTAAGTGCAACCCTAAGTGCAACCCTATCCCTAAGTGCAACCCTAAGTGGAACCCTATCCCTTAGTGCAACCTTTAGTGCAACCCTAAGTGCAACCCTAAGTGCAACCCTATCCTAAGTGCAACCCTAAGTGCAACCCTATCCCTAAGTGCAACCCTATCCCTAAGTGCAACCCTAAGTGCAACCGTAAGTGCAACCCTAAGTGCAACCCTATCCCTAAGTGCAACCCTATCCCTAAGTGCAACCCTAAGTGCAACCCTATCCCTAAGTGCAACCCTAAGTGCAACCCTATCCCTAAGTGCAACCCTAAGTGCAACCCTATCCCTAAGTGCAACCCTAAGTGCAACCCTAAGTGCAACCCTATCGCTAAGTGCAACCCTAAGTCCAACCCTATCCCTAAGTGCAACCCTGAGTGCAACCCTAAGTGCAACCTATCCCTAAGTGCAACCCTAAGTGCAACCCTATCCCTAAGTGCAACCCTAAGTGCAACCCTATCCCTAAGTGCAACCCTAAGTGCAACCCTATCCCTAAGTGCAACCCTATCCTTAAGTGCAACCCTATCCCTAAGTGCAACCTATCCCTAAGTGCAACCCTATCCCTAAGTGCAACCCTATCCCTAGTGCAACCCTGAGTGCCACCCTGAGTGCAACCCTAAGTGCAACCCTAAGTGCAACCCTAAGTGCAACCCTATCCCTAAGTGCAACCCTAAGTGCAACCCTATCCCTAAGTGCAACCCTAAGTGCAACCGTAAGTGCAACCCTAAGTGCAACCGTAAGTGCAACCCTATCCCTAAGTGCAAACCCTAAGTGCAACCCTATCCCTAAGTGCAACCCTATCCCTAAGTGCAACCCTATCCCTAAGTGCAACCCTGAGTGCAACCCTAAGTGCAACCCTATCCCTAAGTGCAACCCTAAGTGCAACCCTATCCCTAAGTGCAACCCTAAGTGCAACCCTATCCCTAAGTGCAACCCTAAGTGCAACCGTAAGTGCAACCCTAAGTGCAACCCTATCCCTAAGTGCAACCCTAAGTGGAACCCTATCCCTAAGTGCAAACCCTATCCCTAAGTGCAACCCTATCCCTAAGTGCAACCCTATCCCTGAGTGCTACCCTGAGTGCAACCCTAAGTGCAACCTATCCCTAAATGCAACCCTAAGTGCAACCCTAAGTGCAACCCTAGTGCAACCCTATCCCTAAGTGCAACCCTATCCCTGAGTGCAACCTGAGTGCAACCCTAAGTGCAACCCTATCCCTAAGTGCAACCCTAAGTGCAACCCTATCCCTAAGTGAAACCCTAAGTACAACCCTGAGTGCAACCCTAAGTGCAACCCTAAGTGCAACCCTATCCCTAAGTGCAACCCTAAGTGCAACCCTATCCCTAAGTGCAACCATAAGTGCAACCCTAAGTGCAACCCTATCCCTAAGTGCAACCCTATCCCTGAGTGCAACCCTATCTCTAAGTGCAACCCTAGTGCAACCCTATCCCTAAGTGCAACCCTATCCCTAAGTGCAACCGAGTGCAACCCTAAGTGCAACCCTATCCCTAAGTGCAACCCTAAGTGCAACCCTATCCCTAAATGCAACCCTAAGTGCAACCCTTTCCCTAAGTGCAACCCTAAGTGCAACCCTAAGTGCAACCCTATCCCTAAGTGCAACCCTAAGTGGAACCCTATCCCTAAGTGCAACCCTATCCCTAAGTGCAACCCTATCCATAAGTGCAACCCTATCCCTAAGTGCAACCCTATCCCTAAGTGCAACCCTAAGTGCAACCCTATCCCTAAGTGCAACCCTATCCCTAAGTGCAACCCTATCCCTAAGTGCAACCCTATCCTGAGTGCAACCGAGTGCAACCCTAAGTGCAACCCTATCCCTAAGTGCAACCCTAAGTGCAACCCTATCCCTAAGTGCAACCCTAAGTGCAACCCTATCCCTAAGTGCAACCCTGAGTGCAACCGTAAGTGCAACCCTAAGTGCAACCCTATCCCTAAGTGCAACCCTATCCCGAAGTGCAACCCTATCCCTAAGTGCAACCCTAAGTGCAACCCTATCCCTAAGTGCAACCCTAAGTGCAACCCTATCCCTAAGTGCAACCCTGAGTGCAAACCGTAAGTGCAACCCTAAGTGCAACCCTATCCCTAAGTGCAACCCTATCCCGAAGTGCAACCCTATCCCTAAGTACAACCCTGAGTGCAACCCTATCCCTAAGTGCAACCCTAAGTGCAACCCTAAGTGCAACCCTATCTCTAAGTGCAACCCTAAGTCCAACCCTATCCCTAAGTGCAACCCTAAGTGCAACCCTATCCCTAAGTGCAACCCTAAGTGCAACCCTATCCTAAGTGCAACCCTAAGTGCAACCCTATCCCTAAGTGCAACCCTAAGTGCAACCCTATCCCTAAGTGCAACCCTATCCTTAAGTGCAACCCTATCCCTAAGTGCAACCCTAAGTGCAACCCTATCCCTAAGTGCAACCCTATCCATAAGTGCAACCCTAAGTGCAACCCTATCCCTAAGTGCAACCCTATCCCTAAGTGCAACCCTGAGTGCAACCCTAAGTGCAACCCTATCCCTAAGTGCAACCCTAAGTGCAACCCTATCCCTAAGTGCAACCCTAAGTGCAACCCTATCCCTTAGTGCAACCTTTAGTGCAACCCTAAGTGCAACCCTAAGTGCAACCCTATCCCTAAGTGCAACCCTAAGTGCAACCCTATCCCTAAGTGCAACCCTATCCCTAAGTGCAACCCTATCCCTAAGTGCAACCCTAAGTGCAACCGTAAGTGCAACCCTAAGTGCAACCCTATCCCTAAGTGCAACCCTATCCCTAAGTGCAACCCTAAGTGCAACCCTAAGTGCAACCCTATCCTAAGTGCAACCCTATCCTAAGTGCAACCCTATCCCTAAGTGCAACCCTATCCCTAAGTGCAACCCTAAGTGCACCCCTATCCCTAAGTGCAACCCTATGCCTAAGTGCAACCCTGAGTGCAACCCTAAGTGCAACCCTATCCCTAAGTGCAACCCTAAGTGCAACCCTATCCCTAAGTGCAACCCTAAGTGCAAACCCTATCCCTTAGTGCAACCTTTAGTGCAACCCTAAGTGCAACCCTAAGTGCAACCCTATCCCTAAGTGCAACCCTAAGTGCAACCCTATCCCTAAGTGCAACCCTATCCCTAAGTGCAACCCTATCCCTAAGTGCAACCGTAAGTGCAACCCTAAGTGCAACCCTATCCCTAAGTGCAACCCTATCCCTAGTGCAACCCTAAGTGCAACCTAAGTGCAACCCTAAGTGCAACCCTATCCCTAAGTAACATAGTAACATAGTAACATAGTAACATAGTTAGTAAGGCCGAAAAAAGACATTTGTCCATCCAGTTCAGCCTATATTCCATCATAATAAATACCCAGATCTACGTCCTTCTACAGAACCTAATAATTGTATGATACAATATTGTTCTGCTCCAGGAAGACATCCAGGCCTCTCTTGAACCCCTCGACTGAGTTCGCCATCACCACCTCCTCAGGCAAGCAATTCCAGATTCTCACTGCCCTAACAGTAAAGAATCCTCTTCTATGTGGTGGAAAAACCTTCTCTCCTCCAGACGCAAAGAATGCCCCCTTGTGCCCGTCACCTTCCTTGGTATAAACAGATCCTCAGCGAGATATTTGTATTGTCCCCTTATATAGTTATACATGGTTATTAGATCGCCCCTCAGTCGTCTTTTTTCTAGACTAAATAATCCTAATTTCGCTAATCTATCTGGGTATTGTAGTTCTCCCATCCCCTTTATTAATTTTTGTTGCCCTCCTTTGTACTCTCTCTAGTTCCATTATATCCTTCCTGAGCACCGGTGCCCAAAACTGGACACAGTACTCCATGTGCGGTCTAACTAGGGATTTGTACAGAGGCAGTATAATGCTCTCATCATGTGTATCCAGACCTCTTTTAATGCACCCCATGATCCTGTTTGCCTTGGCAGCTGCTGCCTGGCACTGGCTGCTCCAGGTAAGTTTATCATTAACTAGGATCCCAAGTCCTTCTCCCTGTCAGATTTACCCAGTGGTTTCCCGTTCAGTGTGTAATGGTGATATTGATTCCCTCTTCCCATGTGTATAACCTTACATTTATCATTGTTAAACCTCATCTGCCACCTTTCAGCCCAAGTTTCCAACTTATCCAGATCCATCTGTAGCAGAATACTATCTTCTCTTGTATTAACTGCTTTACATAGTTTTGT